>NC_139839.1:11784032-11841532 GCF_963691815.1 Echiichthys vipera | reverse complement strand
ACTCGACCGACGTGGGAGTCCCGGTGACCACCGAGGAGGACCTGCTCGGCAGCACGGTGATCACTCCGGAGGATGTCCTGGGTTTGCAGAAGATCACAGAGAGTAAGTTCACTGTCGGTTGGTTGAGTGACACAAAGAAGGACAACGATGTCGAAATGTTAAAGCTCCTGTATGAGTCATGTACCACGTCATAACCGTGTCCCCATGTTTATGTGATCTACACAGGCCCCATCAAACACACAATGCATATGGAGCCCCCTCCTCTCTGGTTCATGTTAACCTGTCTGCAGATTTGCTTTAAACCTTCGCAGAGGTTAAGTTTAGCACACAGGCACGGAGGTGTGTGTGTGTGTGTGTGTGTGTGTGTGTGTGTGTGTGTGTGTGTGTGTGTGTGTGTGTGTGTGTCTGTGTGTGTGTGTGTGTGTGTGAGTGCTGCTTTTTTGTGCAGTTTGAATAAGTGCAACCAGGCTGGAAAAGAAGACTTGGTGGAGGAGTGAAGGCGTCTCTGAAGGACTTATACATTTAATCATCTTAAGTTTCATCACCTCTCACTTCTGGGTGGTTGTATTTGAGCAGGAAGGTGCAGAAGAGTGTGGTGTAGGGGTCACTGAGGTCAGCCTTTACAGTTAGTTCAGTGCAGAAGTTTTCCCCTGAGCAGAGAGTTGAAACACACAGGTGTCATGTTCAGGTGTGCGTTTGTAATCCAATTGTTTCTTTGACAGTTGTCTAGATTGCACATATTCAAAATATCTCTAGATGTTATAGCTGTAGTTTCATTCTGCAGTCAGGGAATTAATTAACCTCATCGGGAAGGTTGTTAAGCCTGCACAAACATGAGAGTGAGAGTCTGTGTCAGTAGTGGAAGTAACAATAGCAATAAGATCCATTACATAAAGTAGCAATACACCACAATGTCAAAATACTCCACTGCAAGAAACAGTCTTGCACTCAAAATCTAAGTAAAAGTACAGAAGTCTTGACAGAAAAACATAGCCTATAACGTAGTAAAATAATTTGTTATGCAGACAAACAGCCGATGCTCATTATATTACTGTACTTAGTAGAATTTGACTCCTGTTGCAAGTCCAACCGGGGCAAATTTTAACTACGTTTTATAGTGTTTTTGGGTAATTTTTAGCTGATCATGTAAAATCTTAATCAGAAAAGTAACTTCTGACACAGTAAAGTTTAGGCACTGTATACACAGTCTCTAAACACAAGTAGAGCAGCTTTTTTCACTGATAAACCAACCAAGTGGATATATCTTTTTTCATGTTTTAGCACCTTTTCTGCCACTTTGGACTTTTGAGTACCAAAAAGCTTGAAATGGCTCATTATAACCACATATTCATCATGTTGTGGTGATAAAGCTTCTGATTACTTCATTAATGCAGTTTTCAATTGTCACACCTCTAAATCCCGAACAAGCCTCTTATAGAAACACAGGGAGAGATGGCAGCCAGGAAACTCTTATGTGTACAAGAACACCTGTTTATCACCAACTCCGGTCTTAAACCAGCAGTTAGCTAACAGGTGGCCAGCAGGGCATCTGACTATTTAAAGGCCAGTACTTACTTACTTACACAACAAGGTTACATCGTCCGTTACGATGCATACGGACTGTGATAACATGCAAACACTGGCGGATTTTCTCCCTACTATTTTAAAAAATGCGGGCTACACTCCCCAGTAACCCTTCACTGTTTTCATTAATTTTATTTCTACATGCACTGATGGTCTTTGATTCATATTTTTCATCATCTTTGCCTTATTTCTATTACTTATAGCTTGAGATAATACAGAAGGTTTATGCTGTGATGAAGAATGAGACCTGGCATGTGCAGTCCGACGTAGTCACACCTTACTTAGAAGAGGAAGAGCTCTGGAAACATCCTTTGGCTCACTGTGTCCCTCTTTTACTTTGAATTGTCCTTTAACTACAGTATGTATTTGGACACGTGTGTGAGTGTCTGTCTTTGTCGTTGGTGATCCCCATGAGTGATGTGGGCGATCGATGACCCGGTCTCCCACGCTGGACCCTGTTGTGGTCTTGGAAACTCTCACTTTCTTATCTCGCAGCGTCATTGCTGGAGGCAAGAGGAGGCATGTGTGAATCACCACAGCAACGTGGATACACGCTTGAGTCACTACGGCAACGTGAAGCATCTCCCCGTGGTTACAGGCAGCGGAGCGTGCGTCTCAGTTCTCCCACACACTTCCTCCTCCTCTACTTTCCTCCCTTTCTTTTTTTCTTCTCTTCTGCTCCTGTTTAGCAGTATCATTGAGCTTGATGGATTATTGAGACAGAAATGGACGCACTTTCCGTATGTGGCAGACGAACAAAACCTGAAGACAGCCGCTGCAGCTTCTCTGTTGTTTTGTTAACCGCCTGTCTTTTGTTTTTTTTTGCTGATGCACGTTCTCAGGTGGCTTGATGCACAAAAGTCATCACAGCTGAGGAAGACGTGACAACAGCCCTGAGTCAAAAAGGTTGTTGTTTGGAGCAAAGACATCTCACAGGAGTAGAAACTTCACCTTGTGTCAAATAAGTTCTCAGAAAAGTGACTTTCAAATAGCATAAAGTTCCCACTAATCATTTTCTGCTCCATCCGTCTGGTAATCAAAGCAAGCTGCTGAGATTGATTAAGATTTGCGCAGGCAGAGCAGGCTTTCTGCTCAGTTGACTGATCTGATGAACTTATGTTCTTAACTGAACCTTAATCTGTCGAGTCAGTGAACCCATCGTGACTCTCAGAGCTGAGGCCTCCCCCACGCTCTTTCTAAGAACGCAACTTGCACTTATCTTTTTTTCAGATGAATCTAATGATTTCTTCAGAGCTGAAACGATGATTGTATTATTGTTATTTTTAGTTGCACCCTTAATTCTGTTTATTAAATGTCAGAAAAATGAAATAATGCCCATCACAGTTCCCCAGAGCTCACAGTGTTGTTTTCAAATAGCTTGTTTTGTCTTAAACATATATTATATGTACAATATAAAACAGTGAACAACTGCAGTTCTTCACATTTTTCTTTTTTTTTGTTGTTGCTTGATTTAAGTGATTAATCATTTCTTCAAGCTGCTGTTGATTAATTTCCAGTTGGTGGACTAATTACAAATCATTTTCCACTTCTGAGTCTTTGAGGCTGATGAAGTCTCTGACCGAAATTAAATTTAGCTCAAGACTTAAAAAAAGTCTGAGAGGTTAGTCGTTCTCATATACATGATGCAGTTTCACAGATTTAATTACATTTTCTGAGTATCTTTAAAAGGATACTCAGAGGGGGGGGAGACTTATTTTGTGTCAGCCAAGAGACAGAAGCACTCGTACAAATATAAACTGGAAGTGAACCGGCCTGTGGACCTGCGGGGTCTTTGGTGTGAAAGCCAAGTAACCGAGTGATTATCTGTGAGAATAAATTCTGTTTAGCATGTTTAGTTGTTAAGCACCCAGATCTCAAATAACCCACTTAGGCCTGCAGTCCTGTGGGCTTGTACTCTTTAAGCAGTGTGCTGGTGGTGCAGATGCAGTTAAATGCTCTGCACTGTGAAGTCAAACGGGGCAGCAGGTGATAAAACCAGGTCAACTTTATTTTCTTGTCCAAATCATTATGAGATGACACGGATGGGTCATAAAATTTGCAAAGGCCTAATAACGGCCCCAATGTGAATGTCAGCAATGAACCTACATCAAACAAATCTCAGGTTGTTTTCACCGTCTCTCATTTTAAAACCATTCCCTTTTTTGCCACGGCACTGTTGCCATGACACTGTGGTCATCAGCAGGCAAATTCAGGTCAGTAAGACGGGGACGAGACGTGTCGCTCCTCTACAACTGCATGCCTCATCACAGTTCAGAGTGCTTAGGACAGGCAATTGTTACATATCCAGTCTGTTTTTTATATTGAGCTGCATTTGAGTTAGTTATTTAGTGAGTTATGTTATTTAAAAATAACAAGTTTCCTTTAAACTGAATGCATGAATCCAATTCCACAAAAATCAACATATACACTCTGAGGTTTGGCGTTATGGACAACATTGTCAGTTATTTCGTATCTTAATAACAATATATATCAAGATATTGCATTTTTTTTCTGTGAGAATGAAATACTTGAAACTTGACATACTACAAAGTGAACATAGCGTGCAAGGATCAGAACATAAAGCGTGACTGATAAACTGACATCAGTCACGCTGATAAATGCTGGCGTAACCCAGCGTGGCTGACATTTTTATATTGTTCTGATGATCTGTTTTATCATATCGCCCAGCTATCTCCATGACAGAGATGTGGCAGAAGTGAGCAGAACACATTAGGAGCTGGCTGTGGTGTGTCTGGTGCAGAGTTCTGGGATAAGTGAAGTCGTTCACGCCGGCAAAATTAACCACCAGCTGGAACAAACCTGCGAGGGAGAATGGCTGCACTGAAACACACAATGGGCTGCATGCAAGAAGTTTTTCATATTTTTACTAGTGGTAAGACGCAGGTAAAAAAAAATCTATTTAATTAGAGGCTTTGTATTTAATTAATCGCACATCAATATTTGATACGAGAAGCAACATTTTTCAATTTAAATGGATTTTGGTTTATGAATAGACACATAAAAGAGCTCAAACAAGAAAACTGGGTTTCTTTTCATCAGTGAGTGTTAACATAATATAACATATAATACGTAATATAAAATAATATAATTGCATTGTTCACAATAAACTTAAATTCCTCTTGTTGACTGAGGATCGGCGACACTGCCTGCTCAAACTAGGAGCGTTGTCTGTGCTAGCTGCAACATGTTTGGCTTTGAGGTGGCAAATTTTTTCTTGCACAATTTGCACACACAACTGTGCTTTTATCGATGTTTCTACTCTGTAGTTTAAACAATAATAATTTAAAACAATAATTGCCAAGCAACAACTTCTCATCATGCTTTTCATCAGTTTCCGTTTCTCTCGTGTTGCGTCCTGTGCATCAGTATTTCGGGCTGGGAACTCGTGCAGTGAGAAATGTCCTACACTGTTTGGAGTGCAAAAATAAATTGCAATTAAATGCGTAATTCTTTTTTGCTGCGTTTTTTTTTCCTGTAATTAATTTATCGTAATTATCACGAGTCCCAGCCCTAATTTTTACCCTTAATCTCTCAAACTTGATTGTACGAGTCTTCACCAAACACCTCATCAATGCCACAGGTTCACAGGTTTTATCTCTAGCATGTCGATGCTACTAAAGTGTTATATCGATGACCTGTTCTGCTCCACACTGTAAGTTTCCTTCACAACAAGACGGATGCCTCATCTTTACTGAATCGTTCGATTCGACTCAACAAACTCTTGGCACCAGGTCATTTTCTGGATAGTACAGTGTAGGTGGGATGCTCGGCTGATCAACAGAGCGATAGTGATTACATTTTTATAATGTTTTGAATATTTTAAGGGCAGTTATTATTGTTTTTGCCAATTCTCACAGAAAAATAGATCAGTTTGAATTGATTTTCACTCCGATTCATGTCCCAATGTCCCAAAATGTTAAACCGAATACCTACCCAACAAACAAATATGTGAATAGTTAAATATTTGGGTCCAGCCCCGTTTCTTTTGATGCAAATATACATTATCAGGATTTGTTATGTATGGATTTGAAAACAGAACTCTGTTTATTTAAACCTGAAAGTGCAATAAAAAATAACTGTCCCAAAAATCAATTGAATGATCGTGATAATTAACCCTGATCTTAATTTTGATCAAAATAATCGTGATTATCATTTTGGCCTCAATCGTGCAGCCGTAGCCTCTTTACTGTGGTGCACAGTGTCTCCTTTTCTTCACTGTGCTGCAGTAGAAGTTCTCTTTGGTAAATCATCAATAGGCCACCCTGCAGCAGCTTTTAAGGCTTTGCCACAAGGTATTTATGGACGCAAAGTGTGGTGGCATCTTTGGCTTTGTCGTTTATATATTTAGTTAGAGATTCAAGTTTAAAGTTTTTGGCACTTCAATGTGTGTTTCACTTTTCAGCCCCGGAGGTTGACGGGCTTTGAAGCCCAGTAATTTGAAGTCCTCTGAAAGATGCAAAAGAGATGTCTGTAATTCAGTGGATACATTTTTTTTCGAACATCACGACAAACCCTGCAGTATGACTCGTATCATAGACAAGAGTATCTCGTCATAAACTTTCAATGTCACTCTTCACACATTAATTTAAAATCTATCATAAAGCACAATATTAATGTTGTTTTCATACTGTTCATGGGTGCAGACAGACACCAAAACATGCCCAGAATGCATTTCACCATACCCATGCACTTATAAGCTGTAATTCTAAGTGACAAAGAGGATATTGGAACTGAAGGGCGATGCATTTGCACAGTGAAGTCTGAGGTCGTTGCAGGATTTAGTTCAAACCTGCAGACGTTAACGTTTGAAGAAGTGGTTTGCAGACGAACTTCCTGTTTCCATCATCGTTTGACCGCTGCAGAGTTAACACTCACAGCTCAGCTTTGACTGTTTATAGTCATCTTAGTGTCTCACGCACACACACATTTTTACTATAACAGCCCAGAAGGAGAGTTCACAGTGATAAGCACGTGTGTGAGAACAAACTCAAGCACAGAACAAACTCTCTCATAGGTCTTTCAGTGGAATCGTATCGTGGGAAAATCTTATTCAGATATCGTGTTACACAATTATGTCATCTAAATTGATAATAACAAGCACATAATAAACCTGCTGTGAAATATTTGGAGCTCATATTTTGTGCTGAAGTTCTTAATAAAATGAGGAAAGGCTAACTATTAATACTAGGGTGGCTAAAGGAGGAAAAAACACCAGCTGTGGTACAGTAATATACAGTACTCATGTTAATGTTAGATGTTGTATGTTATTAATTAAACCGATGTGGCTGCTGAGCGTATCAGTTTATTTCGTGTGTGTGTGAATCTTCAGGTGTCGTACAGAAGTGTGTTCAGAGCTGACCTCAGCGTTCAGACTGACAGAGGAGCAAAGGCATCAGAGCGTCACAACGAATCAGATCAGCTGTCAGGAACACTCAGTAAACGGAGTCGACAACGCGCCGTGACTTCGGGTTATAGTTCCTCTGTATTTTCCAGCACAAATACATAAACATGAGAAGTGACGTGAAGGGAGCATGGTAAATAATCCTCTAGGAGGAATAAATGTAGAAAAAGACACCACTCAGGAAACAAAACGGCTCCAACGTGTTACCACTGTGAGTGTCTAAAAACATCTTGAATGGTCCTGACCTACATATTATCTCATTGGTGAACTATTACTGAAGGTGAATGCTGAAATGATAGCCAGGTATTTTCCTCATTTTGGCTGCTAGATATGAACATTAGTTGTTCCTTGTTTGGTTAGGGTGTTGGCTTATTATTTATGAACTTAATTTTGATTCATTTGATTCAATTTTATAATTCTGTTTATTCACATTGGAGCCGTCGTATATGTCCTTTTCAACTCTCAGCGTGTCAAATACGGCAGCTTGTTCAGTGGCCCTCTGCGTCTGATACCAAGGCACATTTTTGACTGCGGCGCTCTGAGATGACGTTGTATAAAGGGCGCCAAAAGTTGGAGGTTGGGATGGATGGATGGGTCAAACAAACACAGGACTTTCACCCAGGAGGCTGTTGGTTGTGTTTGGGTGGCTTAAAGCAATTCCTACCATCCTTTAGTGTCTCACAGCGATTCCCTCCAAAGTCCCACCCTCTTCCCCCTGCCTGACCTCTGACGCTCCCCAGACATACGTGCTGAGAGAAATGCTGCATTAAAGTGTCATGGGAAGTCCGAAGTTTCAGACCTCCAACTAGGTAAAGTGCACTGGAAAGCCTTTCAAAGTGGGACTTCCTTCCCCAGAATTCACCGCATCTCCTTGGTTGTTTGTCCTTGAGCGCATGGTCAGCTTACTGTCTGTGGACACACTGTTGTCAGCCTGTAATCACACATTTACTAACTCTGTTCCTCTCGTGGCTGCTCCGACCTGCAGCGATCCACTTTCAAATCCCTGAAACAACACTATCGCAAATATACGGGTGTGAGGCGAGGGAGCGAGCCTCAGTGGAGATGCTGCAGCTACACCGGCGGGCCTGCAGTATCATCGGATCAGGCCGGAAGTGTCTGCTCTGCTGGGGAACTCTAATAAGCAGTGACACTGCCTCGTGAGGGCAGGAAGGATTAGAGGCATAAAAATAACTTCTCTTTCTTTGTGTGTGTGTGTGTGTGTGTGTGTGTGTGTGTGTGTGTGTGTGTGTGTGTGTGTGTGTGTGTGTGTGTGTGTGTGTGTGTGTGTGTGTGTGTGTGTGTGTGTGTGTGTGTGTGTGTGTGTGTGTGTGTGTGTGTGTGTGTGTGTGTGTGTGTGTGTGTGTGTGTGTGTGTGTGTGTGTGTGTGTGTGTGTGTGTGTGTGTGTGTGTGTGTGTGTGTGTGTGTGTGTGTGTGTGTGTGTGTGTGTGTGTGTGTGTGTCGTCCTATTTGTGATTACATTAAGATTCGTGTCAAAAATTCTCTTCAAATGGTCACATGGAGCTTATTAATGCATTATTCAACTCTCAAAGAGGGAAAACTGAACTAAACTGGGCTTTGTTGATATTTAAATATATTGTTCATGGTTTTGTTCAGGTGTGTGTGTGTGTGACTGCATGTCTCAGTGTAGCCACTTTTAAATTACATACAGTGTTTGTCTCTCAGTGTTGTTCATGAAGAAGATTGGATGCAAAGCAGCTCTTGAGATTACCACTTCCTGACTGGGATGAAACTAGTTAAGAGAAACAATTGTCTTTGTTTGCGGCAGTTTATTTTCAATATCTATTTATCTAAATTAACATATTTAATACCTGACATTCATTTAGCAAAGCTGCTCCGTCCATCACTGTTAAAGTAAATACTGGCAATGGTAGGATTGACAATAATGGGTGAACATTATCGAGAGAGCTGACGTTAACCTTCCTGTGAATACTTGGCACTAATGCATTCACACGCTGCACACTGGTTGAATCCAAACCCTCCAGGCGTGCGGACTTCAGTTGTACAGCTGGAAGTAATGTGACGTGTCGGCTGTCATCACGTCATGTCTGCGAGGGCGAGAGGCTGCTGATAGACAGGCCTCAAGTCCGTTTATCTCATTGATGTGGAAATGTTTGAGCAACAGCTGTATCATGTGGTGGCTGCAGATGACCTCTATCCTATTCTACTACATGTTTCTGTAACTTAATGTGATATTATTTCTGACGTACATGATTAAGTTACATTTTAAAACAGTAATCGTGACTTGTTTATTTGGACAGCACTCGCAGACTTGCCGGGAACTCACCGCCAAAGTCTGAATGTGTGGTGAAGTCTGGACATTTGGATTAAGCCAGTGACTTAAAGACCTTTGCTCCCTTTATAGTTTCCTTGTTTGTATGATTTGATTGATGAAGGAGAAAATGCACTTGTTTTTGAAAAGTGCATTCTTTGCATGTGTGTCTAATCCGTAACGCTCCAACCTCGTTTACTCTCTCTCTCTCAGATTATCTCTGCAGCCCGGACGAGAACATTTTCAACATCGACTTCACCAGGTTCAAGATCAGAGACATGGAGACCGCCACAGTGCTGTTTGAAATCACCAAACCTCCGTCCACAGGCGAGTCACTGATGGATTTCTTTCTAGTTTACCATGAAAATAGACGCAGTAAAGAAGCATTATATAGCAGCATCATACATGAGACACAACGAACGTCACCTCTCCCACCAGCACACTCAGTTTAGGCAATACTCTGGTTTCTCAAACGGCATGTAAACGGCGCACCCTGGTTTTCTGTCAAAAAAGACAGAAGACGAAAAATATATTTATATATATTTAATTAAATTTTGTTCTGTTTCCGTTCCAAACTGATCCTCCCTTTAGACAAAGCCGGGGAGAAGAGGGATGTTGACCCAAACGCCGGCCGCTTTGTCCGTTACCAGTTCACCCCCGCTTTTCTCCGACTGCGGCAAGTTGGAGCCACGTAAGTTAGAACGGTTGCAAGTTTTTATTATTATTTAAGGATGTGTTCAGTGTCCCTGTCATTGTTTTACTGTCTGGGATTTCTCCGTCTCACTCACCATTTTTCTGTCTCCGTCTTCATCCCTCCAGCGTTGAGTTCACGGTCGGAGACATGCCGATAGAAAACTTCAGGATGATCGAGAGACATTATTTCAGAGAGAAGTTACTCAAGAGTTTTGACTTTGAGTTTGGCTTCTGCATGCCCAGCAGCAAGAACACCTGTGAACACATCTACGAGTTCCCCCCTCTGTCTGAAGACGCCAGTAAGTCTTTTCTGCTTTATAACTGATTTGGAGTAAACTTATCAAAACAGCTGTCGATTAGTTTCCTGAGCGATCCGTTGATCGCACGAGTGGGAGTTCTTCTCAGATTATTTGATTTGAAAGATTCTTCTGATGTCCTAAAGATGTGACAGCATGCAGTATTTCACAAGAAGCAAGACTGAGAGTTTGTTTATTTTGTTTATTTATTTATTAAGATCCCCATTAGCTTCTGTCTTAGAGAGTCGCTACTCTTCCTGGGGTCTCGTTTACATTCGCTGGTTAACAAATTACAACAAAAGTACAACATACCTCACAAACATTCATACAACAAGACAAAACAAAACAAAACAAACAAATAAAACCTAAACTCAGAACATGTATAATACATTTGGTTGCTCTACAATATATCTTTTCAAAAGCTGATAGGAAAAAAATAAATAAACACATTTTCTACTAAATAAAGGAAAAATGATAATTGGTGTAAAGCTCAGTCACTTTTCAGGATCCTTAAGGCAAAACATTTTTCTACAGCACTCTAAACAGTTTCTTGTGTGACAAAGTACAGTCTTAACTTTTTGTTAAAACTTTTTTTTATCACTTTCAAAAATCAAAAAACCCTGGGAGTGAAGTCCATGCCATCATCACTCGGTAATTCACTGTCCTCTGTATTAAACCTGTCGTACATGGAGGCAACAGAAAACGGCCTTCCAAAGATTCAAGTGGTGTACTGATAGTTTACAATACAGTATTTCAGGGATTTGGTTTTAACCATATTTCTTATTAAACGAAAAAAGAGTACAGCCATGCGGGAGCGTACCCATGTTTCCCTCTTTGTATGTGAACAGCGGGAAACATCGGTCTCTTTTTTAAGAAAAGGGTCTGATGTTCCCTGGTCTCTTATTTTTTCCATAATCAGTACCAAATTCCCGAACAAATAGGCCTATGTAGACCCTTACGCTACCCCCTAACCCTAACAAAATGCTGAATTAAATCATCGGAGGCATAGGCCAGGGAACAAAGGGATAACCCCCAGCCATGCTAGCAGCTCTGTGACACTGTACTCTGGCACAGCAGGGCTTTGAGCTAAATGCTAACATCTTTATCAACATGCTCACAGTGACAATGCTAAGCAGCTACAATGTTCACTTTGTTCACCATCTTAGATTAGCGTATTAGCACTAATACAAAGTACAGCTGAGGCTGCTGAGACGTCATTAGTTATTAAAATTCATCCTGTGGGGAGCATCCACAACTGCACTATATTACATGGCAATACATCCTTAAGTTGTTGAGACGTTTAATTCAGAACCACAAACGTCCTCATGGTGGTGCTAGAGGAAAAATCAGGGGATCACCAAAGTCAGTAGGATTTATTCTATAGGCAACATAGATGTCTTAAATGTCTAACAGATAGATGTCAAGATGTTATAGTGCTGGATCGACCCAAAAAAAAAAGTGTTTTTTCTGTCATGACCCTGGCTCAAGGGAAGCAACATGACAGAAAAAAAGACAATGGATAAATCAAATTATCCAAAAGTTTATTAAGTAAATAAAAGAAAACAAAGAGCACGACCCCTATGTTGGTAACCAGCGCTCTAACAGCAGTGATGTATTCGTGTCTCACAGTCAGAGAGATGGTCCTGCACCCGTATGAGACGCAGTCCGACAGCTTCTACTTTGTGGACAATAAGCTGGTGATGCACAACAAGGCGGACTACTCGTACAACGGCGGGACGTAGAGACGACACGCCGACAGGAGCGACAGGTGGATGTACGGACTGACCTGAGAGGAAGATCGCAGTAGTCTCTCTCTCTCTCTCTCTCTCTCTCTCTCTCTCTCTCTCTCTCTCTCTCTCTCTCTCTCTCTCTCTTTCTCGTGCTGAGGGAAACTATCCAGAAAACGTCCATACAGATGTGTCAGTCTCGATCTGTGTGTGTTTGTGTGTGTAAGCAGGTATAAATTTGGCATAGCCCTAAAAAATAGATTTAAAAAAGCCACATACACACAAACACACACACAGTTCACAGCTTGGTGTGGTGTCGCTGTAACAAAAGTGTTTTTGTAACATGATAAACCAGCAAGTAAGCAACTTTTTATGAAATATCAGACGGTTTTTCGCTCTCTAGCCACGTCATATGAAGTGAAAAAAAGAGAAAAAAGCTCTGTTTCTTCAGATTATTGATAGAAATTATTTTTTTCATTACTGTATGTTAGAGTTTAGGAACAAATATTGTATCTAAAAACATGAGTTTTTAGGACTTAAGTAACAGTTTTTGGGGAAATTACTTCTCAGATTCAGTGTGTGTGTACTCTGTATGACTGTCTGTGTGTCTATAATTCTGTCAGTTTGAAGCACGAGTACTGCTCTGGTAAAAAATATATGTTTATTTAAATCATAGTAATGTGTCAGATAGATTTTCAAAAACTGTTAGCACATTTTCTACACATTAAGCAGCAGTTAGTTCATCAGACCTGTTTCTGTCTCTGTATGTTGCTCATTTGCTTCTTGAGTCGTGTGTGCATGTGTGTGCGGGTGTATGCGTGTGTGCGTGCGTGTGCGTGCGTGTGTGTGTGTGCGTGTGTGCGTGCGTGTGCGTTCCGTCTTCTCTCAAAGCACAAAATCTCTACGGAGGACACAGACGAGTTGATCTGACCATAAACGTGCTTTGTCAACAGTAGTTAGTTGCACTTCTCCATCCTCATGTCGCTTTGTTTAGGCGATAAAGAAGTTGTTGAAAACTTTTAAGTTGTGTATCCGAGTTAAAAGTTTTTGCAGAAAAAAAAAAGGGATAACTTGTAATTGTTGATATTCTTCAGTCAGATTTGTGTGGCAAAAAGAATGAAGATTTGGGGGGAATGTAGCAGAACTCACCCTTAAATCTCATACTTTTTTGTTTGTTTGTGTGAAATCTAATCTGTGTTTCTGTGGCAGTCCTTCTCATGTCTCTTTGTTGTTTCTCTTTTATCCGTCTCGTTGTTTTCAGACACATTCCAGTGAGTTAGGACCTGAATGTGTTGATATCTTTTTATTTAAGGGTATTTATCACGCAGAGAATCAGTAAGTGAACTGTCTCGGGATGCCTCTAGATTGCATATGCACACTTCCCTCTGTCTGCACTGAGACACAACCTGACCCGCGTAGCGTCCAAATAGTCTTTCAGAAAAAACATCAGCATGATAAGAAATACCTAAAATGACTGAAAACATCTTTGAGGAAAATGTATTTGAGGTGTAATTGAGGTGTGTCTCATTCACGAACATGAAGGGACTTATGACACATACTCAGTGGCGGATTAAGGTGGTCAGGGGCCCCTGGGCTACTATTTGTTTGGGCCCCCCACATTATTAATCACGCTTTATCAGAAAAAAAAACCTTGTCTACAACCTTGAAAAGTTTCAGTTTAGGAATTTTCTTCAGTCGATCTTGGTCCTGTTGTTTCAGTCGTTGTGGTTTTGTTTTCGTGCTCAATTATCACATTTCCTTTCTGACATTTTGCCGCTGTACTGTGTAGTAACCATAGTAACAGTGAGTGACGTATCATTTGACAACAAAACTGACCTTATGAACCCGGCCACATGATGGCAGCTGATTGGGTAAATGTTTCCCATATCTATCCAATCAGTGTTAATGTTTCTAAGGGCCCCAATAGGGTTGTTTTTTTATCCCAGTGGTAAATTTAAATGTTTTAAAATCCGGGGTCTGGCCAGTCCGGGGCCCCTGCACATCTGGGGCCCCTAGGCTGCAGCCTTGGCCAGCTTGTGAATTAATCTGCCTCTGCACGTACTGTAACCAGCCACCAGGGAGCATCGAGATGTTTTAGCTTCACTTCTGGGGAGCTGTCATGTCGACCATCTTTATATAAAGTCTGTGGTTCAAACAAACGCTGCAAAATGTTTTTAAATACCAGTTGAGTCAGGTCTGTGAAGAAGTGCAGTCAGTTTAAAGGGGAAAAAACTGTTGTGTAAGAATGGAAATTATATTCAGATTACACGGTAGCTTAGAGTGATTACTGGGAATAAATGGACAGTTTGTTAATCAGAGATAAAACAGATTGACTTGAATGTTATGTCATAGAAAGTAGCATAGATATGTAGATTTACAGATTTATTTATGACTGATTGTGACTCTTGCAAATTATTTTGAAATGATGTAAAGTTTTTGACTGATCTAAATGTCGGTGTGACTGAACAAAAGTAAAATAAAGATTTACGGGACTTTTTGAAATATCACAGTGTCTGTTGATATTGTGCGTGTCGAGTCAATGAGAGAGTTCACACTTTGTTCATGTTTATTTTCAGAATACAAACGGCTCTTGATACATTAATGTGGAGGAAAAAAGAAATGCTGGGATATTCTTTCTGTCCTCTACATGTTCAGTTTATTACATTTTCCTGGAATCATCACAAGAGATACGGACCTCCGCCACAATCATATCCTGTTGGCAGCCTCTTATCTCAAAGTTATCCTTCAACCAGCCCTTTTTTTTCTGTATACTCTTTGTGTAGGTAACACCTTCCTACTATTGATTTGTGCGTTCTCTGCGTTTTAACTTCCTCAATACTAAAGGATGTTTTTTCGGTGTCACCACCTATTTGAGGACATGTCGCCCGAATTATTTGAATGGATTTCTTAAAAGGAACAGCTCAACATTTTTACAAATATTCTTCCTTTCTTGCTGTGCGAATCTGGAGTGAGGATATGGTATGGTTAGCTTAGCTTAGCATGAAGACTGGAAACAGGGGAACACAGCTGGTCTTGTTTGTTTAAAGGTCCCATATTATCTCGGTGTCTCTGCATTGTAGCCGCGGAATCTCTGTAACAACACTGTAGCAGCACTTTCTACGTATATTTAGTAAAGTTGTGACATCACAACGTCACAGAAGTCCTGACGGCTCGTTTAAACACGCAGTTTCTGAATACTACCCGTGTGTGTTTCTCTGGGGATTGATTGTTGTGATATTTTCAAAGTATTTTCATAGCACATAGACCTGCTTTTTAATAAAAAAGACATGAAAATCTCACTTTTTACAATATGGGACCTTTAATCTGGTTAAAAAATTAAGTATAGTATGGCAAATTTTGGATTTAGACTTCTGTTTTGTGCTTAACAAAACAACGCGTAAAGTGTTAGTTTTGGTGGGTGGAGCTAAGCTGTTTCCCTGTTTCCAGTCTTTATGCTAAGCTAACCAGCTGTTTCATATTTACTGTACAATTATCAAAGTGGTACCGATCTTCTCTCTGCATGAAAATAAATAAGCTTATTTCCCAAAATATCAAATGTTTCCTTTAATAGCATTCACCTGTCTTATCTAGAGAGCGTATTTTGAATTAAGTTTCCCTTCAGGGTACAAATAATCACTGAAAGTTAAGAAATGTAAAGTAAATGCTTGTTCACAGAAAAAAACAGTGTGACACAAAAAAACCAGAGGTCCAACAAAAGGACCACAATAATAAGTTAAATCAACTGATACAATTAATTAAATTTCAGCTCATTTACATTTTCTTTTCTGTAAACATCACTCATAATAATCACATTTTACATAATCACTCAAACACACACACTTTGCTGCATCTTTGCATCATTTGTGAGAGACAAATAGATCAATAAGATGATGTCACATTCAGGTAAATGTGTAATAAAAAACAAAAAGAGGTGGCCTCAGTCTTTTTTTTGGATGAACACTTCATTTTTGTTTTGTTTTGTCACTGGAATGACACGAGGAAGTACTGAACATTAACAGGGGAGAGCCTGTCTAATAATAGAGCTCAGAGCGTCATAGAGCTTCAAGTTTATCTCAGTTTCAGGTGTAAATGAATCACTGTTCTTTAACCAAGGTCTCGTTTTATGGTCAGACAGGTTTGTATTGAGTGTATGGTGCAACACTGCTAAGTGAAACCTGGTCTGAATGGTCACAAGTTTGATCTTCTTTAAACTTGATTTAACTGTAACCAACCCTTCTTTCTCCCCTTTCTTTTTTTTTAACTTAGTTGCTTTAGTTATGAATATTTTAGGCTATTCTGTAGAGAAACCTTTTTGTTGTTTTCAGGGGCTTTAAAAAAACAATTCTTTCACTCATTCCTTCTCTCTCTCTCTCTCTCTCTCTCTCTCTCTCTTTCTCTCTCTTTCTCTGTCCTCCCTTACTCAAGGTTGGATAGTTGTAGTGTTGACCCATATAGGCATGGTGCCCATGTCAAACATAGTGTATCCCCAGGTGTTGATGCCTAAGTTAACGGTCAAAATCCCGATGATGTTCAGCATGAAGCCGGCTTTCACCTGGAAGAACAGACAGTGACTTTCTGATCAGTATACATTGTGAGTAAAGATAAAAACGGTATATGCAGGCCTTGAAAAATTTTAAAAAGCAATGCATTTAGTATCATCTAAGGGAGATGTCACAGAACTAAAATCAAAGACTCAAAACATCCATAAAAAAACTACAGTTCTACAGTAGTTGTCTGTCCTGCATCAGTATTTCTCTACTATTTAAAGGACACTTATCTCCTCCTTTCTCAACAAAAACACATTTTGACTATGTCGTCCTCTTAATTTCATCCTCTAAACCTTGCTCACATGAGTGATTCTTGTGACATAGATTGTATATTATGTGCATAAATCTCACCATGTCCATGACTTTGAGATTTCCAAAAGAGAAGGCGATGGCGTTGGGCGGCGTGGCAACAGGCAGCATGAAAGCCAGAGAGGCAGCGATGGTGCAGGGGATCATCACGTACAGCGGGTGTATCTTAATAGCTACGGCCTAAAAAGAGACACGGCAGAGTTAAGTACTTGGAGAAGCTGTGTGTTAACGCCTTTGCATGCACGTGGATATCTGTGTACCATTGAGGCCAGGATGGGGAGGAACAAGGTGGTGGTGGCTGTGTTGCTGGAGCACTCGGTGAAAGTGGCCACCAGCAGGCTGAGCAGCATTGAGATGGCGAAGGGGGGAATGGACTCCAGAGGTGCCAAGATCTCTCCCAGCCACTTGGACAGACCTGACTCCTGTAGACAGATGTTTCAAGCAGAAAGGACGTGAAACACAGAAGTACAGGAACTCATCATCACATCTGAAAGGCTGCAAACAGAAACGTTTTTACTTGATGAATAAACAATTGGGTAGCAAAATAGCATTCACACGCTGGTTAATCGACAAATCCTTTTCAGCACAAAATGAAAGTCTTGGGCCCCATTCGGACTGGATTAGTTTAATGTGGGGACGTGGAGAGAGGTTTTAGTCCTGTCCGAATGCGCCATGTCAGTAATTATTACAGAGAATGTCAGTAAAAAGTACGGCAATTTTCCCCCTCTGTAAAACAGTCCGGAAAAAATACCTCAGGTAAAACGAGTCCCGTCCGAATACAACCTTCTGTCAAACATATGTTGATATTCCGTCATATCCCATCAATACGTAGTTTCCACATTTTTTGAGCACATTGTGCTTGAACAAGCACTCATCACTTTTTTAGATAATCGATTCTGTCCTTAAGTTTGGTGTTTACTTAATTTTGTGATATCAGGAAGCTACGTAGCACGCACGCGGTGAAGATGAGGTAACCCTGCCCACCTTTGGTGGAATACAACGATTTCTTAATCCTGTGCGAAATGGCCATTTATATTACACACGTCTTGAGTTAAAATGATTTTACCCCACGTCCCCACATTAAACTAATCCCAAATAGGGCTTAGAAAACACAGTGTTTGTGGGCGTTAACCTCGCTGCCAGCAGCCAGAGCGAAGCCTCCTCCCAGCAGCAGGATGATGTGCCACGGCATTCGCTCGTGGACCAATTGCCAGTTCAGCAAAGTAGCAGGAGCATTCATCGGCTCACCTGTGAGTCCCAGATGAAGTGTGAGCATGAAACAGTAATTAGTTTTACAGATCAGTGTCATGTGCGCTGGGTAATCATCACCTAGAGCTTTAGTGAGCTAATGTTTTGGTCACACAGACACTGTTGATTAAACATATTACCTTCGTCATTGTTACCGTAGCCTCCAAACTTGGGCAGCCGGGAGGGGACGACGAAGAAGAGCATCGACATCAAGATAGCGACGGTTCCATCTGTCACAAACCTGAGGGACACAAGGCAACGTTATTCTACATATTTTTGTTTTAATCTGGCGCTGCTGTGTTTCCTGTTTTGCAATTTTGTTAAAAGAAGAGATCAAGAGATTTAACTGGAGGATCAGGGTTTAAGAGTTTCTACACACTGAGAGGAAAAGAGAGGACAGAATAAAAATATTCAAGGTGAAAGAGTTCAAGGGAGAGACAAGTAAATGGGTTTAAAGGATAAAGCTGTTAACAAACCTTATGAAAAGACCCAAACCAACAATGCGTGAGTGCATCTCTCAACACTTTCTGTAGTGCTACTAACTCTTTACAAAAGGGTCAGAAACACTTAGTTTCATCTCCTAACTTTATAAAACAGCTGGGAACTCTAGTTTGTAGTAAACATCGCTCAAACAGGAGTAAATAGTGTATTAGTTGGGGACTGTTTTCAGCTGCAGTAAAGACCCTGTTGCATTGACCAAAAAACTACAGTATCCATGTTCATTATGAGTCAGGAACCTATAGTTTATGACCTTTTCTTGGGATTTGTTGACAATATGAAAAATATAAAATATCTCATACACAGAAAAAGTAAAGACTTACGCTCCATCCTTGTTGAAGAGCACAGTTGCCCAGCCGTCTATGAAGCCCGGCTCCCTGGTGAACCACAGGACAACCAGCAGGGCGAAGATGGTGAGCACCGCCCCCTCAGCAAACTTCATGCGCCCAAGTTTATTGTACTCCTGCCTCATCACCTTGTATGCCTCCTTATCTCTGTTGCTTTTCGACATGCAGCCGAATGACTGCTTCAGGCTAGGGGAGAAAAGCAAGAAGAATTTAAAAGCATGGACTTAGTTCAGTGAAATGGGCTGAACCTTAAAGTTGTTCTGATTTTGGCGACACAGGTGGCTGTTTGTGAACTGTAGTCAGCATCTCGTTGCTCGTGACCTCACGCTCGCACACTATTGTACCATAGCAAGTATCACTTGTTATTGGCTAATGCCAGCTACCAAGCTAATGCATATCGTAACATTAGACCCTTACAACCATGGTCAACATGCTCATAAAGTTATTTTTAGTATGATTGTTTGGACCATAGATAACTGTGCTGCTACCCAACTGAATTTACCAGATAACATTAGCTCGCTGTAGTCGGCTCATCTATTGGTAAGTTAGCGGTACGTTAGCTAACATTGCTTGCGCCCATGTAATTGGAAATAAATGATTATACTAATGTAAGATAAGGGTGACCAGTGATCCCAGTTTCCGGGGACAGTCCCTGTTTTAGGAGACCTGTCCCCGGCTACTGCTATCCCCAGAACTTGTTTTTAGCAACACCAGTTAGTGAACTGCAGTCAACATCCTGTTGCTCGCGACCTCGTGCTCGCACACTCTTAGGAAGTACTGGTCAATATAGTAAGACTGAACATAATTGCCAGACAGTTGTAACTTAGGTACGCTGCATGGATCTGGCTTGCTTAGTAATGTTAGCTGATATGACATTTCTGCCTTAAGAAGAAAAAATCCTTACAAATCAATAAATATTTACCTGGCTAATGAATACCCCATGATGTAAGTGGGATGGTATTTCGAAATTTGGGGTTAATCATTTCAACATACTGACTGTACTAGGCTGACGTTGTCTTACTTGAAGCCCAGGAAACTGAACTGAAGCCAGAAAAAGGTCAACACCAGCATGAGCAACATGTTCGGAAAAGCAAAGCCAAACCAGCTGGCGAAGTTGATCACGTCCCCGTTTTTAGGGAAGAGCCTTCACACAAGATACAAAATAGACGGAGAGATGAGAGGAGGGTAAGGTTTATAAAGACAACAATCAGCTTTGACATATCTGTGATAATTTTTGTTTGCGTTTATCAAAGTCTTACTTGTCGATTTGACCCTTGAGGATGATGTTGGGGGTTGTGCCGGTGAGTGTGGCTGTGCCTCCGATGCTGGCAGAGTAACACACGCACAGACTCATCCCCTTGGTCAGGAGCTCGTACTTTGCGTCCAGCGCTCTTCTCCTGGACTCCTGCTGTGAGTCTGGAGTCCACTCATGGTCATCTAGAGGCAAAGACATTCAACAAGTTAAAGTTATCAGAAAGGTTACTGTCATCCATCCACCAGACATTCCACTTACAGACTGCGTCCTCCAGCTGAGCCTTGTTGCTGGGCTGTTTCTCCTCCGTCATTTCCTGCTTGCTTTCAGTAATCTCAAGCTCAAACGCACGGTTGTCCTCGGCTGCGGTCTCGAGTTCCCGGTCGTCCGCCGGGGCCTCTGTGGCCTTCAGCTGCTGCAGCACGGCCTGGGCGATGGGCAGCATCATGGCTGTGGTGGCCGTGTTGCTGATCCACATGGACAAGAGGGCCGAGACGATCATGAAGCCCATCATTAACCTTTGTGAGAGGACAATGACAGGGAGTGAATATGAGGGCTGTGATCAGGGGTAGAGCTGTTCTGTCCTTGAGCCTGTTTTATAATTGGATGCATTTTCTCAGTTTGCAGCATTCTTTTCTAAATTGTACACGTCTCGATGATGAAAATGTAGTACTTGTTTGTTTGATATGCATGCGTTTCCTTAAGTTTCAATGCATTGATTAAATTACTTGCTAGCAATGGGCATGATTGTCCAAACTGTTTAACTGTCAATATTTTACTACGATGTGTTACTATGGCAAGTGTACGCTCTGAAGGGCAAAGCACTATGGCAAAAGAGAAACACGATATTTCAGAAAATGTTGTGTTTTCTCTTTTGCTGTTGTGATTTGCCCTTCAAGGCAACCATGTTAGTGGCTAATGCCAGCTACCAAGCTAATGCGTACGGTAATTTTGGAACCTTACAGCCATGTTCAACATGCTCATAAAGTTATTTTTAGTATGATTGTTTGGACCACAGATAATAACTGTGCTGCTACCCAACTGAATTTGCCAGATAATGTTAGCTAGCTGTAGTCGGCTCATCTATCGGTAAGTTAACGGTACGTTAGCTAACATTACTTGCGCCCATTTTATTGGAAAGGAGCGACATAACGTGAATAGACGTAACATGAATAAAACTTTAATACATAAAAAACATATTTTTATTATTTTTTTCAATTCGATTTTATTGGGAGCGTACCTATGTTCCCCGGTCGGTCATTTTTTTTCTACATTCAGTGCCGAATTCCCCGGCAAAAGGGCCTATGTAGACCATAACACTACCCCCTAACCCTGCCCCTCACCCTGACCCTGACTGTAACCACTTGCCCTAACACAATTCTGACTTAAATCTGCAAAGGCAGAGGCTTATGCAACCGGGGAACATCAGACCGGGGGAACATTGGGATGACTCCGTTTTCATGGGGGTTGTTTAACAATCAAGACTCTCATGACCCCACGCTACTTAAAGACGCCATCAAAACCTCATTTTGGACGAATAAGAAGAAGAAGAAGAGTAAGAGTAAGAGTAAGAGTAAGAGTAAGAGTAAGACTTCTTTGTGATTACTTTGTAATAACTTGATACGAGAAGACATCTTGTAGATTTATATTTTTGCAGTTTATGTTTCTGGTTGTTGTAGAGGTAAAGTATGGAGATCTGTAAATGTGATGTGGAAAATGATCTGAAAGTGTGAACAAGTCAAGACTATAGATCCTTGTCGGCACTGTTGACCCTCTGGTCACATGTTTCTGTGCACAGGTGAGCTGTATCAAGGTTTTCTTACAGGGCCGGACGAACGCCAACCAGCAGCAGAACTCGTAGAGCGATGCGCTTATGAAGGTTCCAGTTCTCCACCGCGATGGCCACCAACAGGCCACCAATGAACAGCATGTTTGAGTCTTTCAGATACTCAATACTGACCTGAAACAAATCACACACACGCTCTCGTCATACACGTGCAAAACAAACATCGCAAATGTTTGAACAAATTTAATAACCTGCGAACACGCTGTGCCATACGTGTTCATTTGTTTTATGAGCAATAAAAGCAAAACACCTGGATCAGCAGATTTGACTGTCTGTACAATACGTCCTAATAATTAACAGACTAAGGATCGGATCAACATTTCACAAGACAAATTAATTTCTGTTGGTTTTGTTCTCCTCCTTTAACTGCTCTGAACCTGATCCTGACCTTTGACCTGTTGGGAGCCGTCAAAAATACAAGGTCGTAGTGAGGCAACTGGAATTGCCGTAAAATCTCAAAGATGTTGAGTTTAATCAGTTGAAAGTGATTCACTTGTATAGTGTATAGATTCTTGTATAGTCTTCCTCACCTCCGACCATCCTCACTAAATACTACCATAACCGTATTTAAATTTTTTGTAAGGAGGCGCCCTTTGGTTGATGCAGTTATTATCATTATTATGATGAGGAAGTAGAGTGTTTGTGTCCTGATGGAAACTGAAAGGCCACAGTGACATTTTTAAGTTAACCAACATCTGTATGTGACTCATTTTAAGCCAACCAGGATCTTACCCTAACCCTTACAACTGTAAAAAGAAAAAGTCACTAGAATGGTCTCATGTGTATGTCATTGTGGGAGTCATTAGAAAATCGCCCTAATCTGTTGTTTAGGTATGACGATGTGTTGCCATATGATACAAAGTATCTTTGCTCCTGTCAAGGACAACTCATAACATCTTGCGAAATGCTAGAACAAAACTTTAGAAATACTAAGATCATTCTAGTCAGAAGTATTGACTTATATGTACCTGTAAAGTACTGGTTTACACATAAACTGGCACATAATGAATCACAAACTTGAAGCCAAGATAAGTAATGTACATCTCCAGCCTTCATAATGCCCATCATCGGGAAGAGGATGACTGGCAGTAGGGCAGTCACAGCCAGAGGCATGCACTCTGTACACCAGTACAGAGCCATGAGGATGATGGCATAACCACATCTGGCTTCCTGCAAACACACATATAAACACACTGGGGTCAGAAGAAGTGTTTCTGTGAATGAGAATCTAAATCTGAAATATGCTGAGACGTTTAAAGGTACAGGATACGGATATGGATGAAAAGAGACATTTCCCCACTGTGGGACTAATAAAGAATAAAGGGTTGTCTTATCTGCGGTCTCTCTTTAAAAGGCAATAAGACTTTACGCACGCAGATAACAGCAGCCATTGACCATAAAACAAACAGTTTGTTGTGCTCTTGTCTCACAAGATAATTCTTTATGGCTTCTCATTAAAATTACTGTTTGAACGACCCGACACAAAACTTTCCACTGTTCTTTTAATAAAGTAAGATGAAGGAAAATCAAAATATGTTTATTATTGTTGTAACATTCATATAAAATTATATCACGCTGCAGCAATACTATCATGCATCAGGTTTGCTAATTATCTACTTACTTTTACTTACTTTACTAGAGGTAACTATTCTGTACAGCGTTAACATCAAATGCATCGTATTTTAATTTTAAAAAAAGGGAATTTGAGTTATATCCACTCTTTCCTCCTTATCTTTTTTTTTAATTAATGGTTGATTATAATCACAAATGTATTTTTCTTATCTGAAAGGAATAGTTTGACGTAGAAAATATGTTTGTTCGCTGTCTTGCTGAGAGTTAGATGCAAAGATTGATACGCTACTCACATGCCTGTGGGCTAAATATGAAGCCGGGCCAGGAGATGATTAGCTTAGCTTAGCAGAAAGACAAACACAACACTAGTAGTGTTCATAAAAAACAGAACTTGCCTTTTTTACACAGATTTACAAATTAAGCAAACAAGATATGAGGTGTTAATCAGTGAGCTTTGGAGGTGCTGGTAGGGGAAGTTTTCTTTGAACTTCAGGTAGAAATAGCTAGCTGTTTCCCGCCGTTTACAGCCTTTATGCTTAGCTAAGCTAACGACTGGCTGTTTTTAACATATAGACATTACAGTTATATTACTTTTCTTATTTAACTCTCAGCAAATACACAAACTATTCCCTTACTATTTACATATTTTTAATTTCTAATGTGAATTGGCGGAGGGATTCATCAGTCAGCCATCTTTATGTCTATATTGACACCATAATGAAGTTTGTTGTCAATTGTGTTTAAGATTAACTGTCACCGCTACCTCACCTTTGTATCTCTTAGACATCATAAACTAGCAGAGCCTTAAGATCATAAATAAAGACAAGAAGCACATCGATATGCTGATGAATAATGTCCATTTTCAGCTTTTAAACACATAACAGGTTACACGGGTCACCAGTTTTATGAGCCCACTGTGTTCCTACTGCTCATGTTAGGATTTCATCTCCTTCTTCAGGGTGAAATGGTTTACATTGGAGACCCGATGAGTGATAAGAGACATTCAGTGGTCAAGTGTAAGTGTAACATAGCCTGTATTCATGAAATGCTAGTTTTAGTTTAGTTTCTAGATATTTGTTCTCAATGTTAACCATTATCAGTTTGAATGTTTATGTCAAAGAGAAAAACCTTTATGTCTTGCACTCAAATATAATTATGCATTTCTAAAAGTGGGCAACAATGGGGGGGGGGGATCCTTTTCATTTTGTGGTAGTACGTTTCAGTTTAATGGCTTGGATTTTAAGCTATAATGTGTTAATGTGTGACTGTAGTATCTTTTAAGTGTGATGGCTTTTTCTTCTTAAAAACTGTCTCCAGTCTGACTTGATTTTGTTAACTGAGTTGCTGAAACATGCCCAGTGTGTTTCTTGGGTTACTGACTGTTGCAACTATGAAACCAACTCAAATCATCAAAAGTTAGTTAATTTATTCGTTTGTACCAATATTAAAAATTTATATTTGGAAGATAAGTTTTCAGATCAACAGGTTGAACACAAAGGATATTCAGGAAATCCTCCGACCAAATGTCTTCTGTTGCAATCCTCACCAGGTGCTAATACACCTGGCAGTATTAGCCAAACATAAGGAATTAATGCATTTGTTTCCACCTCTCTGACATGTTCAGTGCATTAAAATAGGAGTAGAAAAAGGGGCACAGATTGGGAACAAACATCTTAAAACCCACAACAACTATTACCCGTTTTAGACTTCTGTTGTAAACACTTGAGATGTTCTTTCAGTCAAAACAAACACAGATTAAAACCATCCACTAAATTGACCTCCATGCACACACACTCACCGATGTAGGGATGGCGATTGGCAGGGGAAGGAGTATGATCGGGGTGACAACGATGATGATGTAGTTTCTGTGGTACCACAACCACCTCAGCCAGCTATGCATGATTCTTCTGGCAAGACTGACAAGCAACGCAGATGTGAAAACTATCCAAAAAGAAACCGGACTATCAACAACTAAATTAAACTACACCACAAGTTCAGGTGAGCTATCAGTTAAGCACAAGTGAAGCTGAGGAAAGATGTGCCTCACATGGACCCTCTGAGTTAATGAGACTTAATATGAGTGCAAAAAGTCTCTTTATTATCTCTAGTGGCGAATCAAACATTAACTAAACACCAGAGAGATCACAATCATCAGCAGGGAGGCAGATACAGGATCTATTGGGAAAGAGAGGGAGACAATAGTAAAGGTAAAGAGAGATGTATGAGGAAAAAGATCGACAGGTTTATCACCTGAAGGAGAGCAGCCCTGTGAGGTGTAACCAAAGGTCAGGTGCTGTGCATGCACCAGATATAAATGTTGTCACTTCGAGTCTGCTGAAAGTTCAACAAAAGATGATACGGTATTTATAACTCAAGAAACACTCGAGACGTGTTTCAAAGTCTCCAAACAGTTTTAAGTAGGTCGCGCGTAGATGTGTTGGCCTGGAGTCATGACTTTCAAAAGAAAAACAGTCTTTTTAAATTGAAAACTTGAATTTATAATCAATAAGCAGCCTTTTTCTATTTGGTTTTATTGTTACAGCCTTACTCAGTCTGGTATGACTGCTAGCTAATGGCAGATAAAATGCTAGCAAACTATTTTGCCGTGTAACGGACATTTCAGGAAGAAAAACAATTCTGGTGATCCATTTTCCAAGTCTGATCTAAATTGGTTAAGTTTAATCATTTAATTGACAAACTTAATTAAATGTTAGCAAATGTTTCCCCTGTTAACACTTTATATCCTATTTGTTTATTTACATAAAACCACAACGTGAATCACGAGTGTTGCCTTTTTATGGAGGATTATTAACAAGTAAAATAAACTCCACAACTTCCTTGTTTACATGGTTTATCATGTTTGCTAACAAGCTTGTCAATTATAATTTCACTAAAACATTTTATTTGCCCTTTTATTTCTATTTCTATGTCTTGAATACAGCGGGTAGTGTAACATGAAAATAAAATTACAGCTATTTCTTTAGCATTGTTTGTCTTAAAGTAGAGATGAAGGTTTTCTTTCAGAAATCACTAAAATAATTCAACTATCAGCTCCCTAAACGTGAACTAAAAAACAATATTGATTTAAGTGGGATACTGAGTAAAAATATAAGATCTTAGCCGAGATGATATAGCAAGTTTGTAAACCAATGAAAGGCAACATCCTCAAACTATTCTTAATAAACATGTGACTGTAATATTTTATGAGCTTAAGCGGAAATCACTGTTGTTTTATATCTGATTCCTACAATTTACGGTATATGTGAGATAAGGCCAAGAAAAGCCTCAATTAAGTCATAAACACACTGTTATTGTCAACCATATTTAATCAAACAGTCGTATCACAGAAAGCATGTTTGTAGACAACTGAGTGACCGAAGGTACAATTTATCTGTCTATTCACCACCAGTAGTTTTACACCTCCTAAATCATTAGCACTTTATCCTTTAAAGTGTTAATGATTTAAACATATCACATTGAAAAAAGTGACTCTTGAGGAAGGGACTGTATTGATTTGGCTAACAGAGTTCAAATAAAGTAGCTGTGTATCTGCTCCAATCAGCCTGTTCTCATTCTCCAGGCGTCAAGTACCGCCCTTTGTCGCGCCCCTCAGCGTTTGATACCGATGCAGGAGGCACCCTTGAGGAACTCGTGCAAGGCTTTGAACCGGAAACCCACCCACTGCAATATTAGATGCTCAGATATATAGACGTTTAGAGCAAGAGCGATAAAGTCAGTGAATTGGTTATGCAAACACAGCAGTTTGTGCACAGTTCATGTCCCGTGCGTAACTGTAGTTACGTTACAAATTTAATACCCATGATCCTTTCCTAAGTGGTTTTGTTGCAGGAACCTAAGTACTTTTGTTTTAATTAATGCCACATTAATGGTTGAAACGGCGTCCATAGTGAAGTCCACAGTTGGACGCACAGAGCTTTGACAAGTGGCACCAAGTGTCCTGACAAAACGGCAGTTTGTGACGAGTTGGGACGAGAACGGCTAAATATCAATATTACATTTTCAAACATTTAATATTTAGGCCTCACAAACAATGGGGGCTTTACTGATGTTCTCTCACAACATGCCTTTTTCTCATTTATCTGAACACAGGAAGTTATTTCTGAAGCTTAGGGAACTTTTTTTATTATACTGAACATACCTGTACATGTGGGAAATGCTATTAATGTTCAATATAGTATAAGAATAGCTCAGTACAGTTTTAACCACTACTGATGAGGGAGTTTGAATGCTTCAACATTTCAGCAACTGAGGTAAGAACTGACTTAGGGAACTGAAGTTGTATCCCTCAGACTGAAGAATTAGACTGAGCTGCACACGGTGTTAGTGTAGATTGTTTGTACGGTAATGTTATGCAAGGGAAGCACAAAGGTTAGGCAGTCATGTCTGTCAGCCTCCTGTTTCTCATAAATATGGCAGCAGATTAATATTTGACATTAAAAGGTGCATGGCATTGGTATATGACCCCTCAACAGACAAAAGTTATGGAGAGAAGATGCATATAAAATACTTTATTTCTCAGTCAATGATCTCACAGATCATTTGTTACATATTGTATTAATTCATCACCCATTAAAGTTGTTTTATGTAATGAATGTATTTGGATTAGGCAGAATATGGGTAGCATAAAGCCCTTCCTACTCCTTTATGAACATGAAATGTCCATTTATGTTGCTTATGTTCAGTTAGTATTGGTTATTTTGTTTTGTTTTTATAGCACATATATATATATAAATATATATATATATATATATATATATATATATATATATATATATTTGTATGTCTGTTTGTTCAATATGAAGTTTATTTAGTTCAATTCAATCCAATAAAATTTGCATAAAGTGGCACTAATTTCTCGTGTAATATTCAGTTTACTCACCATTGGTAGGAAAGTTACCCTGGTGATGTCATAGGGCATATCTCATGTTTTTAGGTCTGCGTTGATGTTTAAAAGAAGTGGGTGTTTACCAGTCAGCGAGGGGCAATTCAAAGATGCTATTGAGTTGCATTATGGGAATTTAGGATCCACTGGGTTTTTTTAGCCATATTTCAGGATATTTAGCTGGTGCTTGTATTATAACCATTCTGATGTTTTGTTAAGCATCTCTTTTGATTCTCTCAACTTTATAAGCTTTAAGGACAATAGATTACAGCTTTAGTGGTGGGCCACTAAACCACTTTAAACTCAGTCAAATCTTAATTATTCCTAGAATTCTGATGCATGAGAGCACCATATTTGTTTTGCTTTTACCATTTTAACATTCAGTTTCAGTTTTCTCCTTTCAAATCCAGTATAATTAAACACTAATTCACCTGAATCTTAGTCTAACTTAATCTGTGTTGACGCATCTCATCCCAAACTCAAATGCTGATCACTACAAACTCCAGGAGGCTATTTTCTATCAGACCTTTCAAGCATTATTAGATCCTTGAGTTAAAATTAGATCTGAATAAAAACGTATTAATCAGAGTAAACAAACCACAACATTCAGCGACAGACTTTTCTATGCTTTTATAAATTTTGTGTCTTATTAATTGATAACTATTAAAGATATGGCAGCAACCCAAGCCATCGCTTTCCCCACTGACTGATTCAAACACCTCTGAGGAAGCAAAGTCTTCACCCTTTTCCACCGCACTTCATTAAAAACAAACACATCTCCAAACACCAACTTCTTCAACTTGAGTGTAAATGAAAGAAACACTCTTTGGCTCTTTGACTGAGACATTTTGTTTCTATAAAAATAAAAAATAAAAGAAATGAAAGAAAAGCAAGATCTTTCAATGTTTAACAGAGTGAGGAGGAAGTAATAGCATCTCTTTAGCATCCTTTACTCCTGTCAGACAATCTGCTGTATACAGTATAATATAAATATATATATATATATATATATATATATATATATATATATATATATATATACGTATATCCTACATGTCTTGTTGTGTCTCTTTTTGTATGCCAGTCTAGTTATCGGGGTTAAATTAAGAGGAGGACATTGTGTTTGTTTTAGGTTTGTTTTTTTTATGCCACAGATCGATAAGAGGAAAAAGACTGCCCTGGTTACACAATATTTGAGCTGAGGTACTTGTTCCCTCATTTCACCAGGCGTTACATATACAGTATACACTTTATGAGACAACAGCATACTTCTGTAGTTTCTAGTCTGGTTTGTCATTTTGCATTTCAACCTTTTTCCTTATTAAGAGCTATTCAAGCTAAAAAATAAACCATCAATGCAAGGTTTATTGTAATTATCTCTCTTTTTATTTTTATTTTATGAAAATGAAATAGTAAATTGATGTTGGGTGTTAAATTTGCTAAGTATGTGGGTATATCCTGCGCCTTAAAGGGGTCATGTTCATATCAGGGGGACGTTTCTGGGACAGACAGGACAGAGATCAGTTGTCACAGTTTAATGATTATCAGCCGAGCGTTGACCAATCAGGAGAGCAGACGCCCGGGGGTCAACAGCTCCTGAAAATATCTATTGATCATCTGCACACAACGCTGCACCCCAAGTGGGGCACTCAGCTCATCTGACTATAGTCCACTGGGGTAAACAGGCGCTCAGTTTACTTCTGAATCAAAATTACACGTTTTTAATTTGTTGTTTTCAAGTGTTTGTTTTCTGTGAGTCAGCATGAAGCCAGCAGTGGCTCTGCTGGGCCTCGTCCTCCTGCTGGACACCGTCTTTGCTGCAGAAGGTACGTCTCACAGATTGTCTTTTCTATTTAAACTCATCTTTAAGCAAAAGGAAACATTAAAAGTAAAAGAGTGAGAGATGGCCCTGATTTAATGCACATCACACATGAGATTCTGACGTATAAAATGTTTGAATATTATGTTACTTTTAAGTAAATTTATTACCTGTAAAGCAATTCATCAAGTATTTCCCCTGCATTTGCCACACAGAGTATCTGAATATAGGAAATCCATGTCATGTTGTATTTTGTTTTTATTCTACATAGAAAATAGAAGGTTTTTAGTATCTGCTTAAAGTTTTTTAATAGACGTTTGTGGTATTTGTTCATATAGTCTTTAAAGTAGCTGCTTGTGCTGTAACATCACTAAGACGTATGCATACACTTACAAAAACAGGAGAAAATGTGCCACTAAATGGTTGTTACTAAGCAGTGGACGATAACTACGTTTACTGAAGTAGTGTGCTTAAGTGTGACTCTTAACTGTACTTTATACTTCTGACCAACTACATTTCAGAGGGAAGCACTGTATTTTTTATAGTAGCAGATACATTTTAACTCCCAGATTAAAATTGTACATTAGAGAGAAAAAAAAAAATGCAACACATTAAGGATAAAATAGTGGTTCCCAACATTTACAGCAGAAGTAAACTTATTTAATATTTCACCAAAAAAAAGCAAAGATTTGACTTCAAAGGAAGAAAACAGATTTTGAGAACTTTGTTTTTCTGGTTTTCTTTCCATATTTTTCATCTCATGACCCCTTTAGAGGAATGTTGTGAGCCACTGGAGGGGCCAGACCCCTACATTGGGAACCATTAGAGTAAAGTAACTGTAAATAAAGTGAGTATAGATATAGCTAAAAGAAGCTCCACCTCGACCTGCTACAACAGTACAACTTTACATACAGCATTCATGGACGAATCAGTGCTACATGTAATAAAATATCAGTCAAAGTTGGCGTTATTTCTGTAGAAAGAATGCTTTAATGGATATTTGTAACTAAGTAAAGGATTCCTCCACCACTGCTGCAAGTCTGCAACACAAGTAATCATTACGTGCGTTTCCACTCTGCATTTACCCTGCGTTTCCACAGAGTCCTGCGTGGGTCGCTGTGGCTCCTTCGACCCGCAGATAAAATGTCAGTGCGACTCAATGTGCGTGTACTATGGAAGCTGCTGCACGGACTTTGACACCATCTGCCCGAAAAAGAGTCAGTAAGAATATTACCATTTCCCTGAATTAAAGGTTGAATATGTAGAATCTTCATTAAAAGCTATATATTTAAAACAATAGTAATAATAATAATACACCCACTGGCGTCTTGAGGGGTACAGAATGAAAGTATTGCTTTTCCACAAAAAAAAATATATTTATTCTAAATTAATATTTAAAACAGTTTTTTTACGGGTTTGATAATGACTTTCTGTTACGTTCTGTTTCCATTGTAGCAGCCAATAGCAGCCGACATTGAGGGTTGTTGTTTGGTGCAGCTACTGTAGGCTGGCACTGGGTGAAATGGAGTTTGCCAATCCTGCAGCTGGAGACTAAACGAGAGTCAATATAGGCCAAGCATTCACTTGATGGACTGAGATAAAGAATTTCAAAGGCATTAAAACGCACGCCCAAATGGCTACGTTTCTCCTTGATCTGTAAGCTAACTTTCATGTTTACTTAGCTGTAACGGCTAACTGTTAGTCAACTCCTCTGCAATACTTGTTTTTATGGTGCAATCTGCTGGAGGGGACGGGCTTACACAGGTTCAGGTTCAAACCGTCTCCGGTCTCCTGTAGGCCACCTGACCAGTTCTGACGAACCTGGCAACCCGAGTGGTGGAATTATTTTCTGTTGTTACGATGATGATCTTGAGACACTAGATGGCGGTGTTCTGCTCATTCTCCATATTCAACCTTTAACGATTGGTATTTGAATGAATTAAAGCGTCTAAAAATGATTAACGTGACAAAACTTCCATCTGCACCGCCCTCAGTTGCTCGTGGCGATACCTTTGAGGAAGCAGAAGAAGTAACAGAAGCCGGGACAACTCTTATTCAGAGCACACCGACAACTCTCCCAGCAGCTTCCAGCACAACATTTGCAGCGACCACCACTGCCTTTCCCACACCTGCTGCCACACAGGGGCCAACACAGAGGCCCACACAGGGGCCCACACAGGGGCCAACACCAACTGTACACCCTGATGCAGCGGCCTGCAGCGGACAACCTTTTGATGCTTTTCTGCAGCTGAAGAATGGGTCGATATATGCTTTTAGAGGTAAACCTGGACGTCCATAAATGTTTCTGTCCTCTAACTGTTGTACAGTACATTTCTCAAATCAGTACACTGCACTGTATAAACATGTACTGTAAAAAAAACGGTAAAACGACTGGCAGCAAAGTTTCCAGACAGATACCATGAAATTACAGTAAATAACCATATTAAATGACAGTATATTTAATGTAATTTAACTGATTTTGACTTAAAAATGTGCTGTTTTTATACAGTTTATAACAGGTAATTCTGTGATACGGTTATTTACTGTTATATCACAATATCCGTCTGGAAACTTGGCTGCAATTGTACCTTCTTTTTTTTTTTACAGGTTTTTCTTTTCTTTACAGTGTGGACTGGATAAACTGTTCTATATTTTCTTCCTAGGTGAATATTTCTTTGAGTTGGATGACAAGTCCGTACTTCCTGGTTACCCAAAACTCATTGAGGATGTGTGGGGGATCTCTGGACCCATAGACGCTGCATTCACACGCATCAACTGCCAAGGAAAATCCTACATCTTTAAGGTGGAAACTTCTGCCTCTCTAGAGTCTGTGAACAGATTCTGTTATGTCTGACTATACTCTTCACATTGGAACCAAAATTAATAATCAATAATAGAGATTTTAATGCTTACAAACACTCAGATGTGAAGAAGCCAAAGAATCCTGAACACTGTCCATTATTGATTTCATTGGATGACCATATACCAGCATTTTTTCCTTTTATTGCCCTCACTGCTTTGTGATTTGTATTTAATCTCCCTCAGGGAAACAAGTACTGGAGGTTTGACGGTGATGTCTTGGATGAGGACTATCCGCGGGACATTTCAGTCGGCTTTGATGGCATACCAGATGCCATTGATGCAGCGTTTGCCATACCAGCACCAAGTCACCGCGGCAAAGAGAAAGTCTACTTTTTCAAAGGTAATCTTGAAGGGATGTGTGATCATTTTATTGTATTTATTCACAATACAACTTAATGATTGGTTTTGATCCTGCATGACATGATCGATGAATGAATGAAGTTTGTTAAAGCAAAAGTTTCTGATGTTTTTGGCTCATATTGTTTATTTTTTACCAGCAGTTTTATTTAAATATATTTTACATGCCTTGAGAGGTAAACCCATGAAGTATTTCATAATTAAAAAAAAAAAAGCACAGAAGAGAGTCACAGAAAAATAATTTGTGCAGCGTTATAATGGTTGTTTTTTTTTTAGTAATTTGTTAATCATCTTGTGATCCCTCTTCGGGGGCTGTGACCCTCAGGTTTCAAACCTCCAATGGTTCAGGTTTTTGTACTTTATAGGTACTTCATTTAGGTAATTCCATTGTATGCTACTTTATACTTCTACTCTAGTATCATCAACAAATACATTATGCTGTATTACTAAAAATGAATATACCAGCTGCATCGATAAAGGGATGAACACATTAATGCATTTAGTTAGAGTCCAACAATATGATATGATCATTCTGAATTGGGTCCTTCTGTTTAAAGTGTAATTCCAGCGTAAAAGCCTCCCATGGTTTTTCTCTGCATAAATATATCAAATAAGCCATCAAGACATTTTTTTGGGTGATCACCTATTAAAAGGCAGACTGTCATGGCTAACACTGAGTAGCTCAGGGCGGAGCGCTAAACCATCCAAAACGGCTTTTTCTAACCACTAATATTGCTCCAAATAACACCAAACCTCTGCAGTAGCATAAGAGTCGAATAAAACGAAGCACCAGCATTGTAGTTAGCGAACTCTGAGTTTATTAAAAAAAGAGCGTTTTCAATGCTACAAGCTTTAGCAGCCAGCTACGTCCATATTGAGGTTGATTACTGAAAGCACTGGAGTTGAGTTCTACACTTTCCTCCTTGGGTTCGGACTGTTATCATGCTGCTGCGGAGGTTTGGTGCTATTTTGAGCAGTATTAGTGGTTAAAAAACTGTCTCAATGGTTTATTTGATGTATATTCATGTCTATAAATACCATGGGAGGCTTTTACGCCGGCATTACACTTTAAATGAATACTTTTACTTACTGTGATGCTAACGTTTGAATGCAGGACTTCTAGTTGTAATAGAGTATTACTAAACTGTGTTATTGCTTCTTTTGAGTAAAATATCGGTGGAAATCTCTGCTCTAAAGTGACACTACCTTTCCTTATCATTTCAAAAAGAGGAAAGGTTAGTTACTAATGTGCAAGGACACCCAGACATGTTTGATTATTTACACCTGTGTGTTACTTTCCTTGTTTCTTTCTTCAGGGGACAAGTATTACCAGTATGCGTTCAAGCACCAGCCTTCCCACGAGGAGTGCGTCCACATGAGCATGTCCTCCCCATCTGTGCTGTTCACGCGCTACACGGACCTCTTCTGCGATCAGACATGGGAGGATTTCTTCACAGAGCTCTTTGGGGGCTCCTGTAAGGCTCAGCTTTGTTTATTTGCTTTCTTATTTACATGTGTGTATGTTTCTAATCACCTGTCATTTTCCCCCCTCCTCATTCAGTCAGCAGTCGCCACACAGGCCCTAGTTTCACCAGCAGGGACTGGCATGGCATCGGGCCCCCTGTAGATGCTGCCATGGTGGGGAGAGTCTACCTCAGCCCCAAGCCCACGCCATCTTACCCTCCAGCAGCGAGGAGGCGCAGCAGTCGGAGGAAGAGGCCCAGCAAGAAGCGTGCACAGCGAAGAAGGAAGACTCGCCACATATTGTTCGATGACTTTTGGAGCTACGATGATTTGTTTGACTACAGCGACTACAGCGACTTCAGCGACATCTTTGGTGAAAGCACCACACAGGAGAGCAAAAGCACCCCCATTCAAAATGTGTACTTTTTCAAGAGAGGTATGAACACATGACTGTTTCGAGAATGACAAAGATTCAGTTTGAGCTCCCTCCATTAACACGTTTTGGTTTGTATGTTGCTTCTCTTTTTGTGATGGCAGATAAATACTACAGAGTGGATCTGCAGACAAAACGCGTGGCCTCTGCCAACCCTCCTTACCCACGATCCATTGCAAAATACTGGCTGGGGTGCAAGCATGAAGCGACACCTGATGCATCAAGGGCAGAGAAGAGATAGGCCAGATGACCATAGGGAGGAATTCACTCTGTGTTTTAAACAAGCAAGTCTTAAGTAATCACAACATAAACTCACAATAGTTTCGGTTATTTCTGTTTTTAAAGCATTTCGTTGATGATAAATACCCCCCTCTGATGTCCCCTCTATATTTAGGTGGATATGCATAAATTCTGCATGATTTAATAAACCTGGGATATCAGTTCTCTGTCTGCCTTAATGTTGTTCTTGATTCAACACATACACACACACACACACAGACACACAGACACACACACACACACACACACACACACACACACGCACACACACTTATCATGCACACACTGATCTGTGTTGGTCTATGTATACATCGTCTTCACCACAAGAATTAAAGTTCAGTGCAGTGTGACCCTGTGTCCCTTCAGTCTGACCAGACTGCTGCCCCCTCTGCTGGACAAAAGACGGCAACAGAGGCTTTCACACAAAACATTAAAATCATTAATGAATACATTTATTTTTTGTTCCTCATATATGTAGACCTATATCGTTATACACCTGTCCTCATGTGTAGGCTAATGCACACAACATAATTGATTACATTGTTATCTTTGTTTTCTGTTTGAATGTATGCGACCCTGCCGTTCTACATTTAGACTCGAACTGTTGACCCAGTAACATGTTTCAGGAGACCTGAGTCGGTTTGAGTCTGTTTGAACCCTTGACCCCGTCTCCTCTGGCAAATCGCACCATAAAAACAAGTATTGAAGAGGAGTTTGACTGACAGTTACTGTTAGCCGTTGTAGCTAAGTAAACATGAAAGTTATCTTATCGATCAAGGAGAAACGTAGCCATACGGGCTTGCGTTTTAATGCTGTTGAACTCCTTTATCTCAGCCCATCAAGTGAATGCTTGGCCTTTATTGACTCTAGTTTTTGCCCGTCTCCGGTAACTCAACTGCTGGGACAAATAACGCCCCCTTTGCTGAGGCATTTCACCCAGTGCAAGCCTACAGAAGCTGCGCCCAACAACAGACAACCCTGGCAACCCGCAATGCCCACTGCTATTGGCTGCTACAATGTAAACAGAACGTGACAGAAAATAATTGTCAAACCAGTCAAAGAAAAATTAAAATATTAATTCAGTAATATATTTTTTAAGGAAAAGCAATACTTTCATTCTGTACCCCTCAAAACGCCCTTGGGTATATTAATCTTTTAATAAAGATTCTACATATTCAATCTTTAATTTTATGAATGAATGATGAAGGTAATCTTTGTTTTGTTTGTGGTTTTTTGGCTGGCACTGTTCTTGCAAAAAAGAAGAAAGAAGCAAAAAGGCACCGCTGGGATTCGAACCCAGGATCTCCTGTTTACTAGACAGGCGCTTTAACCAACTAAGCCACGGCGCCACGTGGTGACGTTTTCGACAGCAGTCTTTATGAATCAAATCCATTAAACAGTAGCGCTTCGCATAAATTTGTTTTATTTAAGGTTCATGTAATAATCTACAATATTCTGTATGTAAATAACTATATCTGAATAATTCTATACATTTAATTCACAAGTCATTTCTCACTATAAATAAATAGCCTATGGCGACCTATTTACTATCAGGTCTTAAATATGTCGCTTTCTTCCAAATATCTTATTATATCGGTCAGCCCAAAAGATAATCAATCATTGCTGCAGAAATGTCCAAATCCGACATATTGATGTCTCCCAAGTCCTGAAAGCACAGATCGGACAGGTCGTCCATGGACTCGGTGCTGGAGAAGCTCTGGTGGTCCAGCGGACTCTGGACGCTCCTCTTGGGTTCAGGATGTTCGACAGAGACTGCGCAGCGAATATCCACAGACTGGGATCCCTGTGCATCTCCGAGGAAAGCCTCAAAATCCTCCGTCAAATCCCAGTCACCAAATGCGCTGTGTGGAAACACCTCATGGCAGTAATCAGTGAAGTCTGGGGTTTGGTAGCATTGGTCATGGGGAACTGCTCGGAGACCCGGTCCTTGAGGAGAGCAGGGCGTAGCTTGATCTGCGGCGACAGGGGATGTAGGTGCGGGCAGGGACATGACCTGACCCCCCAGGATGGTTGAGAGCCTGGTGGACTGAGGTAAACTGGGAGCAGGGTAGCCTGGTGGAGACGGCAGGCTGGGGTTATGGGGGAAAGAATGAGCCAGCTGTGGGAATGGTGGGCTGGGAGTCGTTGTGTAAGAGAACTGATGAAGGTAGTCTGTAGATGGTTTGGGGACTTCTCTGGTTGGTTTCTTGCTCTTGAAATAGCGCGCGCGTCGATTTTGAAACCAGACCTGTTGAAAAGAATAACGTGGTTACTTTTTATGGCACACTGGGGACGTTACGCACTGGGAAAATTACGCATGGAAAGTCTGTGACGCACGTGTCATACCTGGATCTTGGACTCCGGCAGTCCAGTTATAGATGCAAGAGCCTCCTTCATTTTAATGTCCGGGTACTGTGTGACAGAGAAGGCCCTTTCCAGCTCGCTCAGCTGCGCCTTGCTGAAAGTCGTGCGCTTCCGGCGGCGATGGGTGTCCGAGCGCGTCCTGTGAGGAGCATCATGATGCACTGCAGCGAAAGGGCAAAATGTTAGTTATTGCTTATTCGTTCTGATGACCTCTCAGTTGGGATTACAAACATTGTTAGTGCAGACATTAGGCCTAACTAAATGATAGATGATAGATTTATGTCATTTCTATAATATACAGTCATACATGTTTTATACATTTTCTCTACATTTAACTTATCTGATTTCATTTTCCGTGAATTCTATTTCACCTGTATTCTTACATCTACTTCATATTTATTTAACTTCGAGTTGATTGTTTTTTATACTCTCTGTATTTATTTAGCTAAGAGTTTATTGGTTAGCTTATGCTGTATCCCTCGTGTTTTGGTAAGCTGCTGGAAATTAAATGTCCTTGGGGGAGTCATCCCAAAGGGCTCAATAAAGAGAAGTCTCAGTCCAACAAAAATAAATGAGAACATCCGATATTATTTTTTAAACTCAAAACTTGAACTGGTTCCTTTAGTCTTAAAATAATGATTCAGTCACTCACCTCTGCTGGAGTCCTGTGCGTAATGATCGTTGTTGTTCATATCCAGGCTTGTTGTGGGCCAGTAAGGTCCCGAGTAAAGCGTGTTAATCTCAGAACCGCCGGTGAAATCCAACCCAAGTGCCATTGTCCTCTATAGAGTTAAAACACAAACGCTCAGGCGTATGCTCAGGTATGTTTCCTCAGGTCTCCCCTCGACACTGATGAACACTTAGGATGCCACAGGATTTTATACTTTGATTGACAGACACAAAACGACCCCCCTGCGCCCCACCCTCTTGCACATCTCAGTGGATATTGTGAAGCCTTACAAACACGTGCCTTTGATGTGATACTCACCCATTAACGGCTGTCCGGCTAATAGGTGTCTGTTTGATCCCCGGTGACCCATTAATGTGCCCATTTAGCCTAGACGGAGCATGTCCTGTCTTGCAGGAGTGTCATCAGATTAATCTGCAGCCTAAAAACATTTCTAAAATCACTTACATCACTTTAGTCTGTGGATTAATGATTAAATTACAATATTTAAAGTCTACATTTAGGCCTATGGGCACAGGGCTGAGACGAAATGATGGATTTCCAGACTTCCAACGCATTGCAATCATTCATAGTGTTCTCCATAATATACTCAAAATAAAACTCAAATACATTTGGACTCGGTTGCACAAGGCTTATACCATGGCAACAAAGGCACTTTTCAAAGACTTCAGTCTGTGGCACATCCTCTCCTCTACAGATCGTTGCCTCCTGGTGCGCATCAGAAGAACAACACAGTGTGTGGATGGTGAAAGTGTATTGAAGAAGCTGCCGGAGTGTGAGGCTTCAGTCAGCTAAAATGTGTCGAGGTGACAAATTGGGCTACTTTTGCTTCCTGGTCGGCTGCGTTTCCAGCGATCGAGACATCAAAACACCGGATAACGCAGAGTCCGGTGCGCAGCCAGCTCCCAGAGTGCCAGACGCACAGTGCATGGGCCAGACACGAGACAGGCTCAAACAGTTCAGGTGTGGACATGTATTCATTTAAACGGTGCGCTCTGCTTCTAATGCTATACATCAGTTACTAACTTATGTCATACATGTTGTAATCTTGTCCTGTGGTAATATGGAGAGCACGTGATAAGATCTCGCTGAAGATGAGACATTAACTCCGATGATTGGCTCATTAGCGGCACATTGGCTCCTTCTCCCACCAACAATGGACCATTAAGATCATAACTCAAACTGCTGGTGGCCGTCACATGACTAACATTAAGACGATAATATATCGATACCAAACATAGATGGGCTGTCGAAACCGGGTCATGTGCTGCCACAGGGTCACGTGCTGCACAGCCTCTGTGACCAACTGTCAAACAGAAACATGAAGCACATGGTTTATAGTTTGGTCTCCCATCTGAGTGAATAACGACCTCTGAACAGTTCCCATGTTTAAAGCTTGTTAAAGTATTATTTTTTACATCTTTATATCAGTCATATCTTCATATTTAAGTTGGCATAGTTTATAGTTACAGTATTTGTTGCTCTAGACTAGAAGCACAAGGAGAGTGAAAGGTAGCCACTAGATGGCAACATTAGACAGCTTAAGTCTATCTATCTATCTATCTATTTATCTATCTATCTATCTATCTATCTATCTATCTATCTATCTATCTATCTATCTATCTATCTATCTATCTATCTATCTATCTATTTATCTATCTATCTATCTATCTATCTATCTATCTATCTATCTATCTATCTATCTATCTATCTATCTATCTATCTATCTATCTATCTATCTATCTGTCTGTCTGTCTGTCTATCTATTTAACTAACTATTTATTTATTTATATATATTTCTATCTATCTATCTTTCTATCTATCTATCTATCTATCTATCTATCTATCTATCTATCTATCTATCTATCTATCTATCTATCTATCTATCTATCTATCTATCTATCTATCTATCTATCCATCCATCTATCTATCTATTTAACTAACTATTTGTTTATCTATCTATCCATCTAAATATCTATCTAAATATCTTTATATATATTTATCTTTATATCTATCTATCTATCATCTATCTATTTATCTATTTATCTATTTATCTATCTATCTATCTATCTATCTATCTATCTATCTATCTATCTATCTATCTATCTATCTATCTATCTATCTATCTATCTATCTATCTATCTATTCATCTATCTGTCCATCTATAAATGTATGGAAATCTACCTATTTGATTTACTTTATAACCCTTCCATTGTAAACATTTGTTTTATTTACATCCCAAGTCAATGAAATAGAAATTAACTCTAAAGAGGGATAAAAAAAATGTTCATTGCCATTCATAAACCTTCATCCAATGAATATAAATAAATACTTATATAAATGAGGCTCAACAAAGCCTTTATTATTATTATGATTTTGTTCTTAAATTAAATTATCTTATATGTGTCTTTCTATTTTTTTTCATGTTACATGTACAATTATTTTTATTTTATTTAGTTTTCTGTTTTAACTCTATTTACATATTCAAAAATTAAAAATCCAATCAATTCAATCAATATAAAACTACTTTTGCTACGGACTGCAAAAAAAAAAACAAGATGTTCAGACGGTTCATGTTGTATGATGATGCACAAACTAGACAGATACAGCGCGGTAAAGCTGAATATACAGACGGGTGAAAAATTAAAAGAACCCAAATAAAGTGAAGAAGAAATAAAGGACCTGCATGATAGCCTTCTCCTCCACCATCATTAAAACACAAAATGAGGGGATATCTGCCCCTCCAGTAGAGCTAGAGACTTTTATTTTGGAGGCTAATGTTGGTCTAATCACAACAAACAATCATAATCAAAAACATGCATTTCTTTACAGAATTACTCACATTATTTTGTTTTTAAAAGACTTTTGAGTTGAGTTTGAATGAGATTGTGGCTTATTATACTTTAATAATAACACATTTCATTAAAAAGTCAGGGTTCGAATCCCAAAATGGACACAATGGACTGTTATACAGACTTTTCTTCCTTTCTTCTCACTCACTTTATTGTGCAACACTCTTCATCTCTCCTGACCCCTCTATGAAAAAAACCCTCACAATACACAAACTGTCCTTCTCTGTGTGTCTGAATGCTTTGGTTTATACCTCACAAACTCAGGTGTGCACACACAGAAACGCCGGCTTCTGTGTCCACACTCCTCTCTAAGAAATCAGGACTGACACTCAGGTGTGAATGACGCCGTGCCCTCCTCTCCCTCACCTACATCCCTGCGCCGTGCTTCACAATACACAAACACCATCCCTCAGCCCGCTGTTTGATGTGGAAACTTCATCCACATTTCCTGTCAACCTGAGAGATTTTTGGGCCTAATCCCATGCTGTAAAAAAGCCTCTCTGGATCTGAGAAATAGGAGCCGAGTGTGATTCCAGCTCGGCTGCGGATAAAAGAACATCAGACCGTAGGAAGAGAAGGCAGGTGACATGATTTAGTGCAGCTATAGCTACAAAATAAACAGATATTACTGCTCAGAAGGAATGCAGAGGGCAAGGATCTACATTCAGCAGGAGGGCAGAGCAGAAAGTCTGTGAAGCAAATTTAGATTTTAGGCTGGGTCATTTGTTGTTCAATGAAAATGAATTACTTATGCTGATACGTCCAAATGTACATTACAGTAAGCGTATTACTACCAGTGCATCCAGCCATGTATATATACAGCCCAAATATTGCAAAACAATGTAATGCTGTCACATTCAAAACTGTGAAGATTAAATCCAACAGTAGTGTTTGGATGAAAACGGTCGGTGGTGAAGACGTGGACGTGACATGGTTGAAATAAAGATTTTACAGATATAATTTAAAGAAACATTTTTAGATGTAGACTTTTTATTCACATGAAGTTGCACAACTCAAAGAGATCTGACCCACATCAGCTTGTTACTGTTTGTGCACTGCTTGTGTCTGTGTCGCTGCATGCTATCATAACGATATACTAGATGGATAGACGGATCGTGTGCCTATAAAGATTAACATATTAAATAAATAAATAAACTCCTGACTCAGGTCTTGTATTGGCTTTTAGCTTTGCTTCTCTTGGATTTGAACCAGACTGGAGAGATGAGGGGATATGACCCTGAACAAGAATATAGTTCTAGCATTTCCAAGTAAATAAGCCTTCATCATTATGTTTGAGTTCGTGTGGCTGCTGGCATTTGATAACAGAAGCATCCAGACACAACAGAGAGATGAATAAACTGTATATACTATCATTACTGTAATATTGTTATATGCTAGTCTTATAAGTAGATTGCTATGATCTCATTATTTAGGCTATTAGGCTATTTTTACATATCATAGTAGCCTATTTCTGCAGTGACTGATTCTACTAGTGTCTGAATACTAAAAAGTTTATATAGGCCTACCTGATAAACTGTAGCACCAATTAAATGGTTCTGTCATTGGATATAGCCTAAGAATAGCTTTTGGTACTAAGGCCTTATTCACAAAATTTCCCCAACTTTGTTCTACAAATTGTGTCAGGCACAGAAATTTATTTTTTTTAGCTTTTTGCTACGCAACTGAAAAGTTCTTCAGGCATTTTTAGGTCACTTTTTCAATTTTCTATCACAAACTTGGTAGGGCTCTTTGGCTCGTCGTGCAATGTGGTTTGTTTATCTATTATTAATTTGTTGTTTATGTTTGTTGGTTTGCCTCCGAGTTTGGCTCAGACACACAAACTGACAAATGTCCACAGGCTAATTGCTCACAATGACAATGCAAATATGTTCATGCAAAGTCAATGGTAGGTTCACCATGCTCACCAAAGTTTAGCATGTTTGTATGGTGACATTTGCTAAGCACGAGTACATAGACAGGCTATGTCTTGGAGGGGAGCGTACTTATGTTCCCTGCTTTGTCTGTGAGGGGGAACATAGGACCCCTTTTCCCTAAAAAGGTGCAATGTTCCCCGCTTTGTTTGGGACCGAGAGACAGCCGGCCTTTTTTTTAGAAAAAGGCCTGATGTTCCCCGTTTGTCACAGAGAGGGTCCTGTGTTCCCCGGTCTATCATTTTCACAATCAGTGCCGAATTCCCCAGCAAATAGGCTTATGTAGACCTTAACACTACCCCCTCATCCTGCCCCTCACACTAACCCTAACCCTAACCGTAACCTCTGACCCCAACAAAATATAAAATTAAATCGGCAAAGCAGAGCATAGGACCTGGGGAACATAGGACCTGGGGAACATGGGACCTGGGGAACATGGGACCCAGGGAACAAAGGACTCAGGGAACATAGGACCCAGGAAACATAGGACCCAGGGAACATAGGACCCAGGGAACATAGGACCCAGGAAACATAGAACCCAGGAAACATAGGACCCAGGAAACATAGGACCCAGGGAACATAGGACCCGGGGAACATAGGACCCAGGAAACATAGGACTCAGGGAACATAGGACCCAGGGAACATAGGACCCGGGGAACATAGGACCCAGGAAACATAGGACTCAGGGAACATAGGACCCAGGAAACATAGGACCCAGGGAACATAGGACCCGGGTAACATAGGACCCAGGGATCATTGGACCCGGGGAAGATAGGACCCAGGGAACATGGGACCCGGGTAACATAGGACCCAGGGAACATAGGATTCGACCCGGGGAACATCGGACCCAGGGATGACCCCGTCTTTGAGTACTAATTAATAGACCATTTCACAGTTGCATAATTATTCTAAATGTGTCACAGTTTATTTTGCTGTTGCATTTTAAATCATATTTGACCACAATAGAAAACTTAAAAAAAAAAAAATTGATAAAAAACTATTAGATTATGTATTTATTCAGGCATTAGCAGCAGATCCCATAAGTTTGTGTATTTGCTATTCCTCATTCCCTTTTTCTGTGTTTTACAGTCTGTGTACATTTCAATTTATGTGATTAATATTTCTACATTAGGAAATACATTCTTGGTTTTGTGAATAACTCTGGAACATGTAAGAAAAGTCGTGTTTATATTGAATCTTTCATTAAAAACAACAGCTGTTGTTGCAGTGTGGGGCCTCTGTGAATGACATCAACTGAAATGAAGTTGACAAAGACCCGGACTGTTGCCTAGCAATGGATTATATACGGGTGATGGGAATTCAGTCTTTTTTCTGGTATTTAGCTTAAAAACTTTAAACCTCATGGTGGCGTTAGTTAGGACTCATCTTCCGGGGACCATACAAGTCTGGACAAAGTTTCACGACAGTTCATGAAGTACATTTTGAGATATTTAGCCTGAAGAAAAGTGGTGGACCGACCAACTGTCAGTCTAACTGCCGTGATGCTAACGTGGCTAAAGGCTAACAGCAGCAGCGTCGGTTCGGTCCGGCCCCGCCCCTGTGGAGGTGTGACCTAACGGGGAAGGAGAGCTGTGTTTGTCCGCTGCCCGTTGTCCTGCTCCTCTGCTCTGGGTTCACCATCACCGAGGGGGATCTCAAAGACATCAAGCGCAACTTTGATTAATCAGGTAGGAAATAAAACACCTACTTTGACGGATTAGAGGGACATTGTATGATAACTGTAGAATAGTTATGGTTCAGTTATAAAGATCCGCTATGACGCTTAAACATCCGCAATGATCTACCGCGGACCGTGGTTATTGTATATGCGTGTTACGCTGCATATGACTGTGTAGTTTCTCATTACTGCGACTTTAACTCTGACCCAGTAACGCCAGTTGTGATTCCCATTCCCAAGGTCTCCCATTACAACTCTTTTTCTAATAACACATTATCCGTTTTCTGTAAACAAAGAGCACTTAGAGACAGCAGGCTGAACCATTTGGGAGGAGGATCAGCTGCAGATCAATGAAGAGAAGTGGAAGAAGTACTCAGAGCTTTTACTGAACTAAAAGTACTAATGCCACACTAGATAAATAGAAAAAGTCCTGCATTCATAATGTTACTCTAGAAAAATTACTAATACCACACTGTAGAAACAGTAAAAGTCCTGCATCCATAATGTTATTTTAGTAAAAGTACTAATACCACACTGTAGAAACAGTAAAAGTCCTGCATTCAAAATGTTACTTAAGTAAAATTACTAATACCACAATGTAGAAACAGTAAAAGTCCTGCATTCAAAATGTTACTTTAGTAAAATTACTAATACCACACTGTTGAAATAGAAAAAGTCCTGCATTCACAATGTTACTTTAGTGAAAGTACTAATACCACACTGTAGAAACAGTAAAAGTCCTGCATTCAAAATGTTACTTTAGTAAAATTACTAATACCACAATGTAGAAACAGTAAAAGTCCTGCATTCACAATGTTACTTTAGTGAAAGTACTAATACCACACTGTAGAAACAGTAAAAGTCCTGCATTCAAAATGTTACTTTAGTAAAATTACTAATACCACAATGTAGAAACAGTAAAAGTCCTGCATTCACAATGTTACTTTAGTGAAAGTACTAATACCACACTGTAGAAACAGTAAAAGTCCTGCATTCAAAATGTTACTTTAGTAAAATTACTAATACCACACTGTAGAAATAGAAAAAGTCCTGCATTCAAAATGTTACTTAAGTAAACGTAATAATACAACACTGTAGAAACAGTAAAAGTCCAGTATTCAAAATGTTTCATAGTAAAATTACTAATACCACACTGTTGAAATAGAAAAAGTCCTGCATTCACAATGTTACTTTAGTAAAAGTACTAATACCACACTGTAGAAATAGAAAAAGTCTTGCATTCACAATGTTACTTTAGTAAAAGTACTAATACCACACTGTTGAAATAGAAAAAGTCCTGCATTCACAATGTTACTTTAGTAAAAGTACTAATACCACACTGTTGAAATAGAAAAAGTCCTGCATTCACAATGTTACTTTAGTAAAAGTACTGATACCACACTGTTGAAATAGAAAAAGTCCTGCATTCACAATGTTACTTTAGTAAAAGTACTAATGCCACACTGTAGAAATAGTAAAAGTCCTGCATTCAAAATGTTACTTATGTAAAAGTACTAATGCCACACTGTAGACATAGTAAAAGTCTTGCATTCATAATGTTACTTAAGTAAAATTACTAATACCACATTTTAGAAACAGTAAAAGTCCTGCATTCAAAATGTTACTTAAGTAAAATTACTAATACCACACTGTAGAACAACAGCGAGTAGAAGAAAGCTCATTTGAGTATTGAAAAAAATGGAAAACAAAATATTCTGTGGGTTTCCCATTCATTATCTATGGAGCAGCTCCTAACTGTAACTATTCAAGGTCAATGTCTGAACTGCTCCAGAAAGGCCTTAGCTTAACTATCTTGCTGCCCGACGACCTTTCCTAACCCTAACCTTTCAAGGGCGATGCCTAACCTCAACCATCACACAAGAGTTTGGCAAATCTTAGGTTACCATCTAGACATGACCAGACAGACTTACTTCTGTGGTTGAAACTAGTTGGGTAATAATTGGTTTGGGCATTAAAATAATGAAACTGATCGTCAGTTATAGCCTTATTACTGATGCATTGTGCATTTAAATACACACTTTAATCTGTCACAATGCATATTTCATAATCTTTAACAGATTTTCTGTGTAAAGTTCCTCAAAACAAGAATAACTTATATTACAGTGTGTGTGGCCTGTAGTGAACCACGCAGCATGTTTATACAGTTGTAGTTTACAGAACAAAACTGGAACTTTGTCTGACTTTCTTTCACATGCTAAAGAAATCAAAGCCGAAGATGAACAACAACTTGGTCTCATTGTTTCAGAACAGCAGAAAACCACCAGTCTTATTTTCCCAGGATGTCCCGGGAGCAGCAGGCGGTGGCTCGTGCCAGGAAAGCCTTTGAAACAGGCAGATCCAAATCTCTAGAGCACCGGATCCGCCAGCTGAAGAACCTCCAGCGGTTATTCATTGAGAAACAGAGCGTGATTTCAGATGCCGTCAAGAAAGACCTCAATAAGGTGAGAAGTTACAGGCTTCTGTGTTTCTTAGTCTGTGCAAATTGGATTTTTCATCTTTCCAATGCTACGGACTGGTTAAAGCATCTATCACAGGTTTTTACGCCTCCGTGCGGAGGACGGAGTCAAGGATGAACTGATTACGCTCAAGGCCACTGTGACTTCACAAAATGCATTTTTGTCCATTTCTCAATACTTTAATTATGACATTTCACACAAATATCTAATAGGATAAAATGATAGTGTCAGGACATTATGTAAAAGGTCAAAGGTCAACTTCACTGTGACATCATAAAGTTTCTTTCCATTATTCAGCATAATAACTCAGAAACAGAAGGGGAGACCAAAAAGTGGTCTGGAAATTCCTCCACAGGGATCTCACCCTGATACTATGCACTAACATGCATGTGCAGCCGGACTATCTTTCACAACAAACCCCAGAGAAGCTCCGATCGCAACACACACAGAGGGAGAGTCTCTGCTCAGGGCGCCATTACTGCACTATATACTCACATGGAAAATATATCTATGTTCTTAATATCAAGTAGAGTGCCTTTAATACATTGTTATGAAATTCCTTCAATACATTTATTGTGTAAGTCTGGACAGTTTGGATAAAAGTGCGACCTGACTGGTTGGCAGAGGCAAACAACCGCAAGGCAGTAATTCTAGTTTAATCTACACAACACAAGGGTCAGACTTTGTCAGGGACACAACAATAAAGTCTTGGACTTGGACACTGTTGTCCCTGGTGTTCACACAGTGACCGCGACCCCACCCCGGATAAGCAGTTGAAGATGAGATGAGATGAGAGAAAGGCATTCAATGTCTCACATTAAGATAGATTAGAAAATAAGAACTAAACAATTAAAAGCACACAAACAAACTATTGCTCAAAATCTTTTCAGAAAACCAGAATTATTAGACACAAAAAGTGAATGGCCTCTTAAAAGACAAAAGCTGTGAATCTAGTTAAAGGTGTAAATATTAGTGAAGTAGGACGTAGATAAAACACATCAAGATCTCCAGAAAGAAGGTATTCATATTCTAAAACGTTCCTGGGTTTGTAAACAGGCTTTCTAATGAAAACATACAGTGAGCAAAATTCAACATCGGTAACGAACAAGCTCAACATTGTTGTCGTCGCCCCCAGAGTGAGGTGGGGACCCAGCTGTATGAGACTCTGGGCCTGGAGGGGGAGATCAGCCTGGCCATCAAGAAGCTGAAGGAGTGGGCAGCCCCTCGGCCCGTGGAGAAGAACCTGTTGACCATCTCGGACACCGTCTACATCAAGCCGGAGCCGCTGGGAGTGGTGCTTATCATCGGGGCCTGGAACTACCCCTGGGCTGTCACCATCCAGCCGCTCATAGGAGCCATCGCTGCTGGTACTGTTTCGTATGCACCGTGTGAAAGGGCAGTGTGTGTTTGTGTCTGCATGTGTGTGATGTAACAAGGTCACTGTTCACTTTTCAATCTGATTTCACAATCAATTGCTTTTTTTATCTGCATCGCGATATCAACTTAAGCAACGCAGCGATAAACACATCGACAAAGACACTCAGGGATTTTTTGAGTCAGTTGAAATCTGTAAAATATAACTAGCCCTTTTTTTAATGGTGTCTTTTGTGTTCAGTTTGATGTTCAAGAGACAGACAAGACCCCAATCACCATTATCCTGCATAATAAGTCATATAAAGGACATTAAACAATAGAAAGGCATAACATCAACACACAATCCCCCGGCTACAGATACAGATCGCAACCATCATCACAATAAATAATACGAAGTTTATTTCCTGGTCAGGGGAATTAAAACCTTCTATTTAGATGTTGGCTTCAGAAATTGATGGATTGTGACTGTTTTGTCTTTTTTTAAAGAGGATTGGGCAGCAAAACCTGCCACCTGAGGGTAATAGTTCAAAGGTGGTGAAAAGTGGGTGTTTTTTATTTGCTTTAAATCTTGTCTGCGTTACACAGTTCTCTCTCTCTCTCTCTCTCTCTCTCTCTCTCTCTCTCTCTCTCTCTCTCTCTCTCTCTCTCTCTCTCTCTCTCTCTCTCTCTCTCTCTCTCTCTCTCTCTCTATTTTTCTAATCCTACTTTTTTTTACATTTGGTATACTGAAAGCAGCAAAACTGAGTACACTTTATTTTATTTTTTATATTATTTGGCTTCACTTTATTCCAGAAAGTACATGCAGGTTAAGACCAGTGAAATGTTTTTGTCAGAACGATGACAAAATAATTTTCACCTAACTCCCAGCTCTATTATACTTTTCCCTTGAGATCTTATATTTCAGAGGTAAGATAAAACATAAATAAATAAAAAAAACATAAATAAAAAAAGGGGAATAAATAAATAACAGAAAAATAATAGAAACAAATAAATACTGAATACACTTTGATATCTGTCATATTTATTGCAATTAATATCTTTATTGCATATTATACAGAATTCAACAACGGTTTTGCATATTTTCCTCATACAGTGCAGCTCTACTCCCCCATGTAATGAACCTTGAGAAGGCATCTGTCTAATCTCAGACACCACTGTTTGTATTTTGAAACTCAAGCATCAAAAATCCATAAAATAGTATAAGGGGTCTTAATGTAGAGGTTTTAGAGTCACCTCAAAGCTCATAAAACTCTGCTGATCAGTGAACAAACATGCAGAAACCTCCACAGGTCCGTCTCATTTTTGTCTACTCACTACATTCTCAGTTTGTCTCGTGATCATAACCGCTCCAGTTCCTGTTTAATCCAGGCATTGCTCAACATTCTTTACCCTTTTTATCCGTTTGTGACAATGGGTCAAAGGTCGCTCTGTACTGCAGACATGACATAGTTAAAATATTAGCAGTAGATTCAGAATAAAACATGTATGACAACTAACGTGTATTTAAGGCACGTGCAGGTGATCATGTTGGTGTGTGAAGGTACACGCCTCAGCTCGGTTCATTGTTGCTATCAGAAAGGCTCAAAGGATAAGGTCAAACCCTGAGTGGTTCACTCAGCTCCAAGATAACGAGTGAACTCATGAATAATTCACTTCTGTCTCAGAACTTACCCCTGAAGCGCTAGTGTAAATGATGCTTTGGCTCAACTGTCTTCACTTTGTGATGCAAACCTCAGTGTGAAGAGTTTGCTTGTGGCCGTTTAGCATGACACTACAGTATTTTTAACAGTCTTTTGTCTTGTTTCATTATAAGCTCGACTCTTTTGTCTGTTACTCTTCCACGGTGACACTTTTACATATTAGTGCTACGAGAGCTGCTGCAGGTAGACATCTCGTTTGTGTTTCCTTTGGATAAAGTCTCTTTGGACTAAAAACGCAAAGTCATGTCAGGTTGTAGCCCATGTAGTAAGTGTTTGCACAGCACGGACTTTGTCCTTTACTCCAACATTATCAGATCTTGCCCTGTCGTATCTGCCTAGTAGGTCACAAGTCTTTTCTCTTGATTTATTGACTGTAGGCGAAGCATGATATCATCAATCGTAATAATAACAATGAAAGACTAGACCAAAAGTAGCTGTCACCAGCACCTGACAAACAGAGTTACATTAAACACATTTAAAGATTTTAATTATACGCCATTACATTGTACTGTATACAGTATAATAATAACCTTTGACACATAAATACAGTTACAGGTCCAGAAAAAAATGTGTGTGTGTGTCATCAACAAGTGCAACCTGCTGACAGCAGTAGAGGAAAATAGTGTGTTTTAGAGATGAAGAGGAGAAACGAGAGAAAAAAGCAGAATGTAACTTCTGATTCAGTTGTAGCATTTGATTGATAACCAACAGACACCAGGACACAGGCAAATTGGGTGCACATGTTCCCTTTTTTAACATGTAAGCAATTTCTTATCAGATATATATATAAAGAAAATAAAGACATATGGAAAGGTCTTTATTTTTAAGTAAAATGCTGTCATTGTCATAGTTAAAAGGCAAGTTTCAGCAAAGCAGATAGACATAAACCACTGATGTCATAAGTAGGTAATACCTTTGTCCCCCGTACAAAAAGAGCTCTGGTATAGACACCACCTGATCAGCAACAGACACAAAGAAGACACAGTGAACATAGTGGTGAACATAGTGGAGCGCCTGGCAGCAAAACAGACAGAAATTTCCCTCAGGAGTCGTACAGTCTGAAAACAGAGTAAATATTGACTCAAAATGAATGATAATACGCCTAAAAGTTTTCAGGAACCTAACTCAATTTCAGTCATAGAGCAGTTTTATATTTATATAATACTTTCAGGCCCACAAATCATTTCTTGTTTTAACCCCTGTGATATTGTTGGCTCTGTAACTAAGAAACTGTTTGCTACATGTTCACCATATCAACTGAGTCATGATCAATGCTGTGTCTGCTGCCCCCAAGTGGCCAAAAAAGCTATTACACGTTTAAATGAAGGTACTATTGAGTGAAAGAAAAAAGAAATTTAAAGACATTTAAAGAAAAAGAGCAATAATTTACACTAGAGTGGACCGTGTGTTTCCGTCCTGTGATATGTGATGCTTTTGTCTTTTATCCGTCCAGGTAACGCAGCTGTGGTCAAGCCCTCCGAGGTCTGTGTTCACACGGCAAAGGTCATGGAGGACCTGCTGCCGCTTTACATCGACAAAGTAAGGAAGGGGCACATGACATCTATGTATCTGCCGATTCATGAAAGTGAAACAAGACACTTCTGTTGTTCATGAAACATAAGAACGCGTAACTGACACTGAACAGACGATTGTAACATAACATAAACTATACATATAAAAGATAACCGAAAGGCTTAAGGTCAAGAAAAATGTACTTTCCTCTTGAAGAAGTGTTTGTAGTCCATGTTAGTAGCCTTTTTATTCTGCTGGCTCTACGTGTCCTGACGCAGCACCAGATAAATACTGTTGACTTTAAATACATAGAAAAGACCTCATAACAGGTCAGATAAAAGGGTTCGCTTGGCTCTTCTAATGTGACATTAACCGGCAACAAGTTTTATTTTAATCTTTTTTTTTTCTACTGCTATATCTACAAAGACAAAAAAAGACTGAATGTGTGATTCTGTGTCAGGAGCTTTACCCTGTAGTAACAGGAGGAGTGTCAGAAACCCAGGAGCTGCTCCGTCAGAGGTTCGATCACATCTTCTACACCGGCAACAGCATGGTGGGCAAACTGATCATGGAGGCTGCTGCCAAACACCTGACTCCTGTCACCTTGGAGCTGGGCGGCAAGAGCCCCTGCTACATTGACAAGAACTGTGACATAACTATAGCCTGCAGGTCAGAACAATGATTAACAGTGATTTTGCTTAATGGTTCTTCTTTAGCAAAAATCTTTCCCTCCAGTCCTTCTTAAACTGTAGCTGCTCCTTCCTGAGACTCTCCTGTTAACTCTCCCACTACTGTGTAGGCGTGTTGCCTGGGGAAAGTACACTAACTGTGGGCAGACATGCATCGCCCCAGACTACATCCTGTGTGAGCCCAGCATCCAGGACCGGGTCATCAGTGAGGTCAAGAAAGCCATAAAGGTATTGAAGACCTGAAAACACACTAAGAAAATGTATTCCATTGTAAACTTCAAAAACAGGAGACTCTGTCCGATCAAATCAAAGTTGCCAAATGATTAATAAATAGCTTTTGAGTATGTTACAGTATAAAGTCATATTGTTGTAAATTAACTTTTTCAAACTAAAGTGCACCAGAAAAATAATTGATAGAGCGGGTTAATTCAGTATTCTTTGCCTGGATTTGACAAGAATATGTGTGTCGTGATGAGATCGTTTCCTTTGGCAGGAATTCTACACAGACAACCCACAGTCCTGCCCTGACTACGGACGCATCATCAACCAGCGCCACTTCAAGAGAATAATGAACATGTTGGAAGACAGCACCGTGGCTGTAGGAGGAGACAATGAAGAGTCAGACTGCTACATCGGTAATTCTTCCGACAACCAGCAAGTCGTCACATGAGCAGACTATGAAAAGCGTGTATTTGATTAAAAAAAAAATCCGTCTCTGTGTTGTTGTTAGCCCCCACGGTTCTGCGGGACGTGAAGCCAGAGGCGAAGGTGATGCAGGAGGAGATATTTGGACCTCTGCTCCCCATCTTGTCGGTCAGCGGCCTGGACGAAGCAATCAAGTTTATCAACAAGGGAGAGAAACCTTTGGCCCTCTACGTCTTCTCATCAGATGACAAGGTATCAAAACATCAGACACTGCACACATTCAGACACACAGCAGATAATATAACCTACACAGACCTCCACAGGTCGATTCAGAGTAAGGGCATAACATGAATCCTCTCCCTAAAGGTGATAAAGAGAATGACGGATGAGACCTCCAGCGGAGGACTGCTGGCCAACGACTGTCTCGTGCACTATTCTGTGAGCTCTCTGCCTTTCGGAGGAGTTGGTGAGTACAACGGACTGCTCTTTCCAGAAATAGTACTAAAAACAAGTGTTCACTCCTTTTTGCTCATCAGAATAAGATTGGAGTTTATTGCAAAGTAGGTTTTTCACATAAAAGGAATTTCCCTTGGTATTTGGTGCTCACAGTAAACATATTGGCCCTCATTTATCAAACGAACGTACGGCAGAAAAACGTACGTGCGACTATTTCCTGGCAAACTTCGGCATTTATCAATTTGGACGTGAGCGGGAGCTACGATCAAATCTCACATCTGGTCTGAGATCGTGTACGCACATTTGAGCCTGTGTATTTGCGGTGCAGCACAGCAAAATCTGAATAAAACGAATGAAAAAAATAAAAATTGTGGTTGGAACAATTGATTGTACTCATGTGCGTCTGATGGCACCATCCATGAATGATTACGCATTCATCAATCGCCAAAACTACCACTCGATAAATGTACAGGTGATTTGTGATGCCAAGCTATCGCTTTTAAACGTGGTGGCCAGGTGGCCAGGGGACACACATGATTCTTTTATATTTCAAAACAGCTCGGCTCCAGCCCCCCGCAACCCTGACAGGGACATGCAGTTGAATATGAATGTGTAGGCGCGCGGCTGCAGGAATGCGCACTGCAGAGCCAAAGTCATCTCCTCGGTTAGTGGCTACCCTCAATAAATTGCATGAAATCAAACAAGGTATCAGATGATTAACATTTTGGTATGGTCCTTCTAGGTGACAAAGGTTATCCTATAACCCCGCTGGCAAACCCCGCAACAGAGCAGGAGCGCAGGTTCAGCAGTGTGCACACACACACACAGGTCACATTGGAGCGCTGCTTCGGGTTGACTGCCTCCGTTATTCTTTTCCATACAGCGCTTTGATGGGCCTCTTTTATTCCACTCTTAAGACTGACAAAAAGCACAGCTTTATTTTGCTCCATCTCGGATGTCAGGATGCCGATCTCTGTGTCGGAAAAGTGTCTTTTCGTACCAGCGTTTCTCCTCTACATGTTTGACCTCAGTGGGCAAGGCCTCCGAACCAGGAATATTTAAGGGCGTAACATGTTAATGACGATCGAATTCAGCCGCCGCATTTGTCAAGGCCCGCTCATTCGTACGCTGAGATTGGTCAGATACAAATGTTTCATAAATCACATGTGGGTCCTGTAGTACGACCAATTCTGTGCTCAGATCTGCGCCCGTTTTCACGCAAGATTGAAAAATGAGGCCCATTAAGAGGGCGTCTTGTTGAACAGGTCAACTGCAGTCGAGTGCCACAATCTGTCGCCTGTTCGCTCACTTAGTACTACCTGTGTGGCCAATGCAATCCATCAAACTGGAGGCTTATATGTGTTCACACAGTCAAACCTTCCCCCTCTGTTTCCAGGAAACAGTGGTATGGGCTGCTACCACGGCAAGTTCAGCTTTGACCAGCTGAGTCACCTGCGTGGTTGTCTCATCAAGCAGCTGAAAATGGAGGGTGTGAACAGCATGCGGTACCCGCCTCACACACCCAAGAAACTGGGCTGGGCCCGCTTCTTCATCCTGCAAAACGTAGACCTGGGCTGGATTGGGCGGATGATGCTTTTAGCCGTCCTGGCTGTTGTGGCTGCTGTTGTGTTGCAGGTGAGTTACAGAGGAAGAGAGAAACACAACGAAGCGCTGTGGAAGAAATCTGTTGATCCCACTCATAGCTAAACCCTCTTTAAGCATCGACTTTAAGATGGTTGTACAGCTACCTGTCCGTTTTTGTCTATTTTTTCTGCTATTTTGCTTTAGCATTTCCATTTTATGTAACTTTATGCTTCTACATCTACGAGGCAAATATTGTACCTTCTCCTCCGCTACATTTGTCTGACAGCTTTAGTTACTTACCCTCTTGTCCAGAGAAAACCATATACCTCCAAATTTGGTGATTTTTATTTTGAACTGAATGAAGTGTTCCTTTATGGCTTGAGGAAACTCGCCTACATAAATAAAGCTAAATAAAATCTTTAAAAAGCCTTTTTGATCAGATGTAAAATGCGTCGTCACAAAGCTGAAAACATGATAAGTCTTAAGACTTTAGAGAAACTTATTTCTCACTGGACAGCAACGCTACAAATGATGATCTTTTAATACAACGATGGATTGCATTAGACGAAACTAGCCAACTGAATATAAAGGAGTTAAAATTAGCTCAACACAAACATCAGCAGTAAAATTTAACATACACATTGATGCAGATGTAACCGTAAAACACTGAGTATTTACTTTTGATTTTTAAATACGTTACTTAAAAACTTACTTTACTTGTGTTTGCTTTTTTAAACTTTGAAACTAACCTTGTCATGTTTATCTTAATCTTAATTATTGTTATATATATATATATATATATATATATATAATATGTTATGTCTTCTCTATTACTGGCCCCTTACCTTTACAGCGTGTTAACTGTCAATATGTGTCACTGCCCTCTACGGCTGGCAGGAATGCTTTTCACATTGTACACATGCACAACACAAGATACGAACAGGACATGGACCCAGTGGGGGCGAATACGTCACAGCTTACCTCACTTTGCAAGCAGTGTGGATGCGGAGGGAGAAGCAAGCGGAGAAAAGTGATGAACTGATGCGCCTCTAACTGGAGGATATGTTTGTTTTTTTCAGAATTACCTCCTTTGAAAACACCTGCTGCTTCCAGACAGCAAGCATCTTGTTCCCTCGGCCTTTAGGACCAGAGAGAAGAAAGGAGCCGCATGAGTTTCATACCATACCACCAACGAGAGTGTGTGTATCTATCCATTCTGCACAGAAACGCTGTAATACAAGGTTGTTCAGGGTGTTGCCTTAAAGCTGGGGTTGGTAACTTTTATAAAAAATAAGTCTTTATCATGTTTGCTGAAACTGTCACTATATCCTGACAGTATGATATGAAACAGATGCCTCCACCTGGTGCTCCTAATGTCATCTGCAAGATTCCACCGCCACCGACCTACAACAACCAATCAGAGATGAGCAGTGTCAATGACTCCTGTCACACTGTGAGACCAGGCAGCTGTATTGACTATTTCTCACATCAAATGTTTTCAGAAACATATTTGAATCGGCTGTTTAGCTGTAAAACGAGAAAGTCTGTGCCTGAGTCAAAGTTTCTCATTTTACAGCCAAACAGGACGTTAAAACATGTTTCTGAAAACATTTGATGTGAGAAATTACGGAAACACTAACAGAGTCAGGAAATAGTGACAGTTTCAGCAAATATGACAAAGTTCCCTACTTCAGCTTTAATCCTTTTCACATTTCAAATAATACGCTGTAGCAAGCATCTTATTTTAATGAAGGTAATTATTTATTACCATGTAAGGCTCTTACATTGCTACGTTGCATTT
>NC_139839.1:11741532-11779032 GCF_963691815.1 Echiichthys vipera | reverse complement strand
CCGTATGCCTCCACTTCTGGACAATACTCTGAATCGTCCTCAGAGAGAGAGTTAAAGCCTTTGAAATCTTTTTAGATCCTTTTCCTAACTTGTGCCTACCCACAACTTTATCCAATAGCTCTTTTGAAAGCATCTTTCCAACCATGGTGAATTCTTTGTGTTACCATGCATCCTCCATCATCAAGGAACAGCTGATTTTATTCTGAAGTAAAATCAAAAACACCACAGTCGATGTCAGGTGGAGGCCAATTCACTTGGTGTGTGATCAGGAAGGTGATTGGTTTTACCCGAGAGTGTTTATGATGGTTGTTCTAAAGGGACTCATCACTTTGCCAACACTGTTATTCTAGTTTTTCTTTTCTTATTAATTTTCAGAAATTTTGAAAAAAACGATTTCACTTGAATGTTGTAAGGGAAAATGTGAAAATCACACTTGATGTATTATCATTTCAGGCTGTAAAACAAAAAAAGGGACTATTTCAAAAGGTTATCATGACTTTCTATAGGCACTGTAGTTCGCTGGATATGTAAAGGAGTCATTATGGTTTATTTTTAACCCTACACATTCAAATTCAAAGTGATTATTTTCAGTGTTTGCGTAACCTCCAGTTAAAGAGCATTTAGCTCAGCTCCTAACCGCTGGTGAGGAGGTCACTGAGTGTGTCCCGTGACTGTCATACCTCATTAATTTATCATTGCTGACGATTCTGTCATGGTTGCTTCATATAGGTACGTTCAGATAATCTATATTTAACTGATGAGCACACAAAAAAGACATCTGAAGGACAGGATTAGTAATGTGAGAATTAATAATTATCTTGGCATGTGTGTGTGTGTGTGTGTGTGTGTGTGTGTGCGTGCGTGCGTGCGTGCGTGCGTGCGTGCGTGCGTGCGTGTGTGTGTGTGTGTGTGTGTGTGTGTGTGTGTGTGTTTTACCCGCTCTGACTTCTCAAAGTTCAGCTGCCGAGCACAAACACATTAGCAGATCAGTCAGTGCGACTGCTGACTGAGAACAAAAAAACACTGTGGCTAATGGAGCGTAAAATGAGAAGAATTAATACTAGTTTATTAACTGGAGGAGGCCAAGTTGTTTGACACGAGAGAGAAGTGTCCTGAACAATAATGCTGAATGTGTGTCTGAACTGCCTGCTGTGCTTTGTCTCCAGCTCAGTGGTGTTACCAGAGCCAGTACTCCTGTGACGACACATGCAGAGGTAAGACGCAAAGAGGAGGACTTGAAAGAATTCAGTTTTATTTCTTGTGCCAAATCATAACAAAAGTTCTCTCAAGACACTTTACACACAGAGAAGGTCTAGCCCACACTCTTTACTTATTCATGATTTACAGAGAGCCAACAATTCCTCCATGAGCAGCAGCAGCAGCAGCAGGTCGCACTACCGCACAAAACACACACTTGATAGAGCCTTCACAAGGATCACAGCAGCATTTAGACGCTAAAGATGGTTGGTGAACCATTGGTGAATAGTTTCTCATGAACTCCAGACGATATCCGATGAGTTGCACTTTCACACGTGTAGTCACAGACTGTAAATCAAGATGACGACATGGCTCCACTTCCTCCTACTGTACAAAAGTGAAGTTGTAATGTTGCGCCTGTACAGTAGTGATCGGGGCAGTAGAGTCGTTTCCTCGCACCACTGCGTCTTAAATGTTCACTTCTTTCAAAAACACCACACCTCGAGTTTCACGGTCTCAAGCCCAAGCCTTGAGAGCTTCCAAAAAAAAATGGATCAATTGTTTCAAATTCAAATAGTCCCCCATGATTAGACCCATGATCTTTTCTTTACAGTTTTACAACCATTTGCACAAAACTGAGAACAACTGAAAGCAGATGTTCATTGTCAATGGGATTAGCAGAACTAGCAATCTTTTCACAACACAGGGAGTGAACTGATGTTTTTTACGTTTTATGTGTAAGAATAACTTTGTGATAGCAGCGCGGGGAGGATCAGCGTCAGTGAAGGTTCAAATGTGAAGGAAAACCAAAAAAGGGTCAATATTAAAGATTTGCGGCCGTAATGCAGCATTTTAAGAGTTTTACCAAACAAATCTAAGGACTGATTTTGTTTTTATAAGTCTTTTGACATTGAAAAAAATCTTAGGTTGAGGTCACACTTAGAGGTCATGGCCCGCGATGACATCACTGCCGTCATACCAAGGTTGGATTTGTTGGATTAGCAATCTTTTCGCAACACAGGGAGTGAACTGATGTTTTTTACGTTGTATAAGTAAGAATAACTTTGGACAACATCAGCAGCACGGGAAGGATCCGTGTCAGTGAAGGTTCAAATGTGATGTTGTTTGTGTTTAGATCCGATCCGCTGGGCAGCTCAGTTTCCCAGCTGTGGAGGATTACGCCAATCACCAATTAACATTGTCACCAGCAAAGTGCACGTCAACAGCGCCCTGCCACCCTTCAACTTCATCGGTCACACCAACACCATCAACATTACCGTGGAAAACAAAGGACACTCTGGTAATAAGAGCCCACTTTATTATCCCCTTCCCTCTTCTTCTTCTTCTTCTTCTTCTTATTTTACCAGATGTTGAACACCTCTGGTTTGTTAATAAACATTTGTATTCTCTTCCCTGTAGCTCACTTTGCTCTGCCGCAGTCTGTCCGACTGACTGGAGGAGCTCTGCCCGGTCACTACAGAGCCGCCCAGTTTCACTTCCACTGGGGAGGTGATGGGAGACCAGGATCAGAGCACACCATCGACGGAGAGAGGTTCCCCATGGAGGTACATCACACAGGAGCCAATATATTATTTGTTGTTATGAAAATATAAGTGTTTTTGGACAACAAAGGGGTCAATTAGGATCCAAACTTAGGTTTACAAACATGGTAGACATGCAGCATATGTCGTCAGGGTTTTGTTTTATTTCTTTCAATCATATAAGCAGGACTGACAGAGTCACAGTAGCCGCAATTTGCAGCATGCATGTCTTCATGTGGGGGCAGTAATGCAGTGAATATGCTGATATTTATGAGCCTTTCGTTTACAGCCAAACCAGTCAATCAGAAGAGAAAGTTGCAACTAAATGTATTAATTACTTTACCCATAAAGCTATGATCAGAGGGCAGCTCATGCTTTAACAAAGGTGTGTGTTACACCGTGCGCTGTAGTATGAAATGCCCTCCACTACTGTAACTCATTACGCTGTGTTTTGGGTTTCCAGCTGCATATCGTCCACATCAAAGAGCCGTACGGCTCTCTGGCAGAGGCTGAGCATGATATGGCGGGTATAGCTCTGCTTGCCTTCTTGTTTGAGGTAAAACAGATGAATCTAATAAAATAATAAAATGTAAACAAATGAGTATTTAGGCTTTTGTCATCATGTTGATGTCCTCCTCACAGGAAACCCCAGATGATCATCCTCATTTGGACGCAGTAATAGCTGCTTTGGGCCGAGTACAAAACAATGGTATGAGTTTCAGAATCAGAAATACTTTAATAATCCCAGAGAAAAATTATTTCTGTTGCAAACTCCAGCTATAAAAACAACATATTTAACAACAACATTATACAGATAACATATATATTTGGATTCTGTGGAAGAACTTAAATAACTTTTTCTATACAATAAGGGACTGTAACTTTTCCTTCCCTACACCTCTCCACCTTTCTTTCTGTGTTAAGGCAGCAGCACGGTGATCCCAGACTTTCGACTCAGTGACATTATCCCGTCAGCGAAGGACCTCCACAGATACTACCGCTATGTGGGCTCCATGACAACTCCAGGATGTGAACAGGCAGTCGCCTGGACGCTGTTTCACAGGACACTGTCCATCAGCAGTCGACAGGTGAGCAACAGTGTGAAGGCTCGGGGGTCAGCACGCTGGTGACCTGGTTGTATTTCCTCAACAGATCTGTGAACCTTCAAACTGACTTTGACAGAAAATAGAGGGAAGCCTTTTGAATGACTTTAAATAATTCATTACATTTCTTCTACATTACTTCAATGTTTGGTAAAGCGATGTTATATCCAATGTCCCTTTTGCAGTAAAAAAATATGAATTTTTACTGAAACTTTTGACTAAAAAACATCTTCCTTTCCACTCCAGCTGGATGCCATAGGTCAGCAGTGTCGATTCTGGACGGGACAGCCCATGATGGACATCTTCAGACCCACGCAGCCTCTGGACGGCAGAGTTGTGTACCGGTCCAAGGCAAGTGCCGCCCTGACGAGTGCGACACACTTGTGGTTTGTTGTTTTCTCAGTTGTGCTCTGGACAACAGGTCTGATACATTGACTCAAAACATGAACACCCGATTTAAGTGTCAAAAGCTACTGTATGTATAAAGGTAACTTTAACCTTTGTGAAACAACAAACTGTTAATTATGTTTATGGTTATTCACGCAACAAAGTGTCACCTGCACATGAACTACAACCCCCTTAATCCATCATGATTGCTGTGTCTGGAGAGCAGGGAGGAGGATCTTTAGGTCAACAGGCCTCTTATGTCAACTTTTCTTATTTTGTGTAGTCAATATTTCATATCTACACAATATGACTTAACATTAACTCTAATCTGCTTTTACTTAAGTGTGTTTTTCAGTGAGATAGAAGTGTGATGAAATAAAGTGTAGAATTAGAGATTTACAGTTACAGCCTTGTTTCAAAAACAGTCGGGACGCTGTGTAAAATATAAATAAAAACAGAATGCAGTGATTGGCTAATCACTGACAGATCCATACGTAATTGAAAATAGTACAACGCAAACATTTCGAACGTTGAAACAGAAAAATGTAATTGGAAAATGATATCCTCATTTAGATGATGATGGCAGCAACATGTTTCAAAACAGTTGGGACAGGTTTATGTTTACCAGTGTTGCGTCACCGCCTCTTTTAAAACCCTTGAAGCGTTTGGGACATGAGGAGACCACTTGTTGACATTTTGAAAGTGGAATGTTTCACATTTTTGCTTGATGCAATATTTTAGCTGCTCAACAGTTCAGGGTCTCCTTTGACCTGTTTCATAATGGGCCAAACATTTCCATAGGGGTCAAGTCGGGACTGCAGGAGGCCAGTTTAGCCCCAGGACTCTTTTACTGATGTAATACCTGCAGAATGGGGTTTGGCATTGTCTGAAAAAGACGTTGGCTATTTGGCAGCACATGTTACTCCAAAACCTGTATATATCGTTAAGCTTTAATGGTGTCTTCACAAATGTGCAGGTGGCCCATGCCATGTTCACTAATGCACCCCTGAACCCTCACAGATGCTGGTTTTTGAACTGTTCACTGATAAAAAAGCCTGATGGTTCCTCTCCTCTTTAGCCCGGCGGATGCAGCCTCCATGATTTCCAAAAATAATTTTCAATTTTGACAGTTTTCCACTTTGCCTCAGTCCGTCTTAAATGAGCTCAGGCTCAGAGAAGGTGTCTGCGATTCTTGATCTGGTTTATATCAAGCCCCAACCACAGCGACTTCCTGGTTGATCCAATGATAAAGTGCTAAAAACTGCAGTCCTCTGAGTGTCCACAAGAGACAGGTTTCATGATAGAGCAGCTTCTCATTGACCCCCATGTTAAACAGGCCGTTTTCACAGCATAATTAAACCTGTTTAAGGCCCGGGACAAAATCAGTCTAGTCTGTATGTTTAGGTAATATCTCCATACAACACTGAGGGGGTTGAATTATTTTGTACCAGGTTAGTTTTTATTTTATTGGAGGTCAAAGTTAAAGTCAGCCAGATGGACGTATCGCCCCCCCCCCCCCCCCCCCCCCCCCCCCCCACACACACACACACACACACACACACACACACGTCACGCCCTTTTTTGGTAAGAGGAAATGAGGCGGAGTCAAAGTCTGACAAGATGACGAGAGAACGGACCTCGGCCGGTATACTACGTCCATTTTTTTTTAATAGTGAGTGGTTTATATATGGTTTCCTCTTTGCATGGTAGACTTTTAACTTCCATTTGTGGATGCAGTGACAAACTGTGTTCACAGACAATGGTTTTTGGAAGTGCTCCGGAGTCTTAGCACCCCTATTTAAATTTTACACAGCGTCTCAATTGGTTTAGAAACGTTGTACAAGCCGGAGGACTTTACTTTTTAATGAACTGCTATTCCTTCTTTACATGTCACCCATATTGTTGCAATTGAACGTAGAAGACTAGACGATTAAGGCATTTCCTAAATGTACTGTAACTGTATCTGTTTGTTTGTGGGAAAACTAAATGATTTCTAAATGTACATAAATACCTTTGATTTTCTGCCATAACAACGACTTCTTCTCTATCCTTGCTTATGATATAACTCTCTTTACGTGTCTACATGCTTTGTATATAATCAACATTTGTGAAATTAATACTGGGGAGAAATGTGCAGCCAGATTTACTACAAGAAGCAATAAAATGTACACAATAAAAACACGTGAGTTTATTTGAGCCTTTGTAGGATAACCAAAGAGATTTTCATAATCTTCACGTTAGGAATGCTCCGATTTTGGCTTTTTAGCTTTTGAATCGTTGATTTCATGTCATTAGAATTGGAAACACTGATTTTTTTTGTTTCTTTAGCATTTTCACATTAAGTTCTTTTATAAGTACCTAAAATTTGTTTTGCTTTGTCTTTTGTTTGACTACATGTTGTGGAGCTCATCAGCAGGTGAGTTAAATGGTTTTAAAATAACAGTAGACTTTATATGTTACCATTTAAATACACATTTTGTTTATGATAGTGTAGGGTTGACTATTGTTTTTTTTTATTCACACAATGAGATTTTTTATATATTATCATCTGTAATGTGGATATAAGTGGGTAAAGGAGAGTATTAGAAAAATTAGAAATTGAATGCAGCCTTTAAAACCAGGAAAGCCAACACTTACGTCATATTACGATATTCAAGATCTAAGAAAATCTCTACTCTCATATCAAAATAATATCGATATATTGTCCAGCCCTACTTTAATGTGTCAGTTTTTGTTTCTGCTGTAAAAAAAACAAGCCTTTCTGTGCATTTAGCCGCACCATTATGAGTCCATGTGGGTGTAGACGGGGAAATAAATTACCTCAGTGTGGTGGAAATGAGTCAGTTAATGTTTCAGCCTTTCAAACCGTTTTCAGTAACATTGATTTATTGTCAGGTTCCTTGTAACACTTCTGATCGATTCATGAGCAGTTGACGTCCTTGGGTTAAAACCAACTGGCGCGTCATATCTACTTAAAACGACGAAAGGACAATATTTGAAAGGCAACATGGTTTTCAAGTCATTAATGTCCCTTTGACCTTAATCTGACATACTCATCTAAATTGTGGCAGTAAACCTGATTCAAAAACTAAAGGTGAAGATCGGTCGAGGTCACTGTGCCTGTTTCTTTAGCCAGGTCCTCAGGTGTTCCACCTGGGCAGCAACGCTACTCTTGGCCGTGCCTCCAGGGGCGCTGTACTGCTCCACACTGCTCCTGTAGTCCCACACTGAGGATACGTCACTTTCAAACAGAGGGCTGACGTGATGGAGAGAGAGAAGAGAAGAGAAAGAGACACTCAGAAAATCTAAATGGCTCGGGGGAAGATGTGTGTGTGTGTGTGTGTGTGTGTGTGTGTGTGTGTGTGTGTGTGTGTGTGTGTGTGTGTGTGTGTGTGTGTGTGTGTGTGTGTGTGTGTGTGTGTGTGTGTGTGTGTGTGTGTGTGTGTGTGTGTGTGTGTGTGTGTGTGAGAGGACAGTCACCTAAGGGCACTCAGGTCCTCCATAGTGAGTTGATTCAGGGCGATGTTTTTGGATTCAGCTGCAAACACAGCTTTACCAGAGATACCGTGGGCCTCTCTGAACGGCATCTGCAGCACAGAATAACACAGGGTTACACAGAAACAAACAAACACTAAATGTATTAGTTGATTATAGATATCACACATATAGAGTATTTTTTCATCAGTGTTTTTTTTTGTTCTCTGGGGTTTTTCAAAAGAATGCCTCCATATAACAAAGGAGTTGGCATGTCGATACAGTGAAGATGAGATGAATGCCATAATAACCAGTCAAGTTGCAGCTTACATCCATGTCTGTCCAGACCAGAACCGGTCAGGACCGCCCTACCGTGGGATGGGAATCGAGAAGCAGTTCCAGTTGAGAACCGGTGACAAATTGTAATGGGAGCGGTTTTGTATTCCTGCGCATTTATCAGTTCCTTTTATCGATGTCGGCGTGTTTTTCTGACAGTTGCGCTTGTTATAAAAACATTACCGCTATTCACGCAAGGAAGGAACGCCCTCTTTCGGTGAATTCACACAGAACGCCGCCATCCCAGAAGCAAAAGAGGTGTCACTTATTAGTGTGTGTGAGATCTGAATCATTAATCAACCATTCAAACTAACAAACAGCCAGCTTTAAAGATTATAGAAGCACGACTGTCAGTAGAGAGAAAGGATGAATGCAGCGCCACCACAGCAGGAAGAGAGGCAGGAAGAGAAGATGGACTATTGCAGCATTGTTTCTGTAAGTTATTAATAACTTAGGCTACTCTGAACGCTGCTTTATCACTTTTTGACCCTCCTGAGTGTCGACTTGCCATCACTACTGCATGTCATTCCGCCCTGCCGCTTTCCTAGGGATTTCAGAGGCGTAAGAATAAATGATACTTATGTAGCAGACTGATTTATTGTAATCTTGGTGCAGCCTCCTCTGAATATTTAGGAGATTCTTAGACGGAGCATAGAAAATGAGAAACATAGCCTGCCCTTTGTGTAATTTGTCCGGTACCATATAATGAAAGCCTGATGTAAACCGTTTTAAGGTGTGATGAACTATGGGACATCATGGTCTTTGGGGCTTTGGGAAATATAAAGAGTGTTATGGCCCCAACGATTTATACTACTTTACCTTGACATGACTGGTGGAGTTCAAGAGCAACAATTGCTTGTATATATGATATCACACTACAGTAAGTTTCCCACTCATTTCCCAACCATCAAGTGTTTAATTTTGCATATATTTCAGATCATAGACCAGTAACTTTGGTTATGATTGGCACAGAGACTGCTTACGTATAGGGCCTAAAATTTGTTGCTACACCCCTGATTGAACATGCGGCCAGGAAACCTGCTCTTACCAGCTGACTGATGGCAGAAATGTACTAAACCAAAATAGTTTTCATGCATCATTAGTTTGCATTTGGATGGAAATATAAAAGAACACAACTCACCCCTTTCCTCACAAGGTAGTAGGCCAAGTCAGTGGCCAACATGTCCGGACTGAGGGCCATTTCCATCACACTCTGGTTGATCTGAAACAGGACAAACATCAGAGGGAATAGAAGTCAGTCTAGAACAGTATTTCAATAGATCAAAAAATGGATCAGTCGCAGTAAACGCATCAGTGTTGATTCTCTTATTGTGCCATTTCCTCAGCTTGCTGCTTAAACATGTAGCAGCAACACACAAAAGAGCTGCTAAATAACAGTCTGTATTCCCCTTTCTTCTTACCATAACCACCTTCACATGACCTTTAATCACATGTATGTGCATCCGAGGAAGATCTTTATCTGTTATCGGCTCGTATAGCCTGATAGTCTAACTGAATAAAAATCAGTCAAACTTTCCTCATTTAAAGTTCAGGAGGAACATAACAAGAATAAAATTTAAGACGTTTATGAAAGCAAATGCAACTTCAGACTTTTTAGATAGCAAGATCAGAAAATATTGTGCATTGTGCTGTGAAATTGGTGAACCTGGGAAACATATTAGAGAGAATATCGGACATATTGTCTTTCTTCCTACAAACATACGTTCGTGCAGGTTTCTACATTGTGAGCTCTCCAAAAATGGATCAAGACCTTTGGCGTAGCAAAGAGAAAGAGGTCAAGAGTTTAAGTTTTCTCATCCAAAATAAAGCCAAGATGTCACAAACTTTCCACCACCTTAAGCAGTATTTGTCTTTCAAAGTAGATAGCATTTACTTTAATCTGACCTTGAGAGTTGACATGACTCCAGTCGTCACCTGCAGCACAGCGTGAACAGTATCATAGCAGTCAAACATGGCCTCTTTATCCTCCTAAAGAACAATAACAAGGACAAAGACAGCATGACAAACATGAAATATCCAGAAAACCGTCCACCTAATGAAGTGAGAGCACACAAAACACACTCTCATACCTGCAGGTCTTTGTTGTAGGCGCTGGGCAGGCCCTTCAGAGTTGTCATGAACCCTGCACACTGGAACAAAGAAGAAGTCAGAACTTGAGTTTGACAAGAAAAAAATAGCTTTATGGCACACGAGGGCGCTGGTTTTCCAGAAGAAAGCCTCTGGTAGATGGTGAGAGAATGGAAAGTCCGCAGTAAATACACAATTCTCTTCTAATCAGTAGAAGAGAAAACGTTTGAGCAAAGAAGCGACATTATTGCAACAGGAAGCCACAGTCAGAGGTCTTACTCTGCCAAAGACACGCCCTGCTTTACTCCTGATCAGCTCCAGACTGTCGCCATTCTTCTTCTGGGGCATCAGACTGCTGCCTGTGCTGCAAACACAACACGTCACAAGGTCAGACTGAGGTAGACAACTTCACCGACACTAGGGCCGGGCGATATGGCCTAAAAAAAGTCCCTGATTTTTTTATACCGGATCTGATTTTTGATTTTAATCGATTTTCAAATGTTTTTATTTATATGACAGAAAAAACATGAATTTCCCTACAAAGAATAAAGTGCCAAACTTTCACCAGACTTCATTTGTAAAATATAAATAAATAAAGGGTTGCTCTATTCTCTCAAACAAAAAGAAACAAATAAAGTGCAAAATTAGCTTTTCCTTTTTTGTAAAATAAAAAAGTGCCCCACAGTCTCTAGGGAGGAACAAATGTATGGCATCCCTGAATAAAACGATTTTGCAAAAACATTTGCATGAAAAACATAATGGAGCAGAGGGGACGGGAGCCGAGAGAGTGCAGCAGACGACCGTTTTTACCCAAACTAAAGGAAAAGTCGATTTTATTTATTTGTCATTGACCAAACAAACCACAGTCTGTTCTTTTACACACTAGTCTGGTATTTTTTATCTTGCATATATTTAACTACTGTAAATATTATTATTATTATAAGTATTATATATATAGTTATTCTGTTTTCTACTATATGTTGTCCGTATAATATTTGTGGTTTGTATATCTGGAGTTTTGTACGGAAATTATTTCCCCCTGGGATTATTAAAGTATTTCTGATTCTGACAAATAAATTCGATTTTGATTTAAAATCGATTAATCTCCCAGCCCTGAGTGACAGTAATGACTTCATGTGTTCATCTCACTATGACATCACACACTTTGTAACATGAGGTTTTGACAGCAGCCCCGGAAACAGCTGTCGTTGTTGAATGCCAACTTTTTTTTTTTAAATACCACATGTTCGATTTTATCAACAAATAGAGTATCCAGCGTTTGACAAACTTCACTAACTGGCATTTTTCAAATCTTATGATGATTTGATCCAAACTTGTGGAGTCTTCAGAGCATGTGCAACTGTCATTTAGGATCACGTAATAAAACAATAAAACACCAACTGACCTGTAGGCGTCAGAGAGCGAGATGAAGGAGAACTCTTTTGTGCTGTACAGCATCAGGTCCTCAGCCAGCTTACTGAGATGGGTCAAACACAACGAAGCCCAGAACAAGAACTCCGCTAAAGAAACACACACACGCAGACATGAAGAAAACCGGAGAGTAAAGGGAAAAGGATATTTTCATTTTGATGTGTGACAGCCCTCTGACATGTATGGTTTACGTACCAACACAGTCCCGTTGGCCCGTGGCATCCATGCTGTTAAGACTGATGCCTTCAAACTGCAGCTCTACAGAAGAGGAGAAATGATGTACTTTCAGATTTAAAAAATACTTATTTCATAAATAAAACAAGACAAGAAAGATAGCTGCACTCAAATAATATTATTCTAGCAAACTTTTTTTCCACTATTAGTATTCCCATAGTATACTATATATATATTTTTCCTATAATTTCTCTATGTTTTTATATATATGTGTGTGTATTATATTATAATTATAACATGTATATTATAGATAGAGAATGGGAGCAGCTGCAATGAAACCCCTATTGATCAAAAAAGTATTTCTGATTCTGATTTTGGTAAAAGAAAATTTGCCTGACCTTTCCGTAGAAGCTCCCTGTCAATGTCAAATGGTGTTCCAGCGATTGCACCGCTGAAAACGGCGAGAACGATTTGAATTAATTGATCATTTCTGTGGGTAAAAATCACTGTCAGACAGCATGGGTGTGTTCAGACAGCGTACCTGCCGAGAGGTAAAACATTAACTCTTTTCTTGATCTCCTGAAGTCGGTCCACATCTCGGCTCAAAGCAACAGCATGACTGAGGGTTGGTCCAACCAGCGAGCGGAAAAAGACAAACACGATACTGACGTGAACAATACATCATCTAATATAAGAGGTGGGATACTCGGAAGGACGGTTTCGCTTCTTAAAAGGTCACCTTAGAATCCAGTGGCTCCATCTGATTGGCTGAGCCCTCTGCATGTGGGTGTAACCAGGAAACAGGACGTCAATTTCTCTGAGTTCAGAAAGAGGTGACAGTAGACACCACAGGGCAACTTTTAAAAACATCACAGTAACAAGTGTGTGTTTTATGTGCACCAGTGTGTATGTGTCTTACGCTGCAGCCCGCTCCACCATAGTAGACATCAGCTGCAGGGCATTGTCCGTCAGCGTCAAAATGGCATCTCGCAGCCACAGCCTCATATCAGTCACGACCTGGTCGACCCGAACACACGCAGCACAGACTCATGACACTTCATTAGCTAGTCCATAATTCAGTCACTACAGTTTTATTATTGTAAAGACAAACCTGGTCGTTTCTGCTCCTACCAGTGTGCAGCTTCCCTGCAGGGGCACCAATCAGCTCCTGAAAAGAAAAACAGGCAGTAAAAGGCAAACGCAACACAACACAACACAACACAACGCAACACAACACAACACAACACAACACAACACAACGCAACACAACACAACGCAACACAACACAACGCAACGCATCGCAACGCAACGCAACGCAACGCAATGCATAGTTGTACCATCATTTCCATTGGTTATTAGAATATTGTACTTATCTAATTGCTGAAACTGTAAAAGGAAGCAACATAAGGGTTGACTTCAATACAGTACAGTGTGTTTCAGTATTAGTAGTACAATGTTATCATAAATAATAAAAATAAGACTTTAGTTGCAGTAAAACTGAATCATCCTGTAATTATCACACAGTACTGAGAAACATCCCTTGTCACGTGGAAAAGAAACATGAACGGTCATATATAATTATGTGAAATATAATGTTACTCACTTCTGCAGAGTAATGAAGAACAATCACAAGCTGTATCTCACCTTTAGCCGACGCTCATTGGCCGTGTGAATGTCTTCATCTCCAGGTTTGACCACAAAAACACCTTTGGACCACTCTTCAGAAATCTGGAGGCAAAAAAACAAACAGTACAATGAATACATACAGTGCAATATTAATAACCTTTAAAAGAGTAATACGGAGCCACTGAATTCTAGGCAGCAAGAGCCACTTTGGTTGATTTCCACATCAAATTATCAACTTCATTGTATGAGTGGCCTGATACCACTTGCATTGCCGAAGCAAAACATCAGGGTAAAAAGGGTACCCTGAAACCGGACACAACCGCGTGAGTGAAAGACTGTAACTGCTGAAGCTGTTTGGCAGCTGACACCTGTCACATGATGATAGTATTGTTCCCCACAAACTCAGCATAATACAGAGAGGAATTCAGCGCCATGGCACATTTTCAGCTGTCATCTATTAACCTAAACCTGCACCGAAGGGCAGACAGTGATATACCCACAATGCAGCAGGAGTCTGTTTTCTTGGATTACTCAGGTTAGAAAATTCACATCAGACATTTGCAGCTATTCGTCAGTTGCTTGTACTTGTGATGTGGTGAACTTTAGTGTATTTGCATTTGTGTCACCACCATGCCTAACAACTTTTCTGCGGGAAACCCTGCATATTATGACTTTATCCTGAATCACACAACATTCCCTTGGACACTTTTTACTGGTGTGTGTGTGTGAGTGTGTGAGAGAGTTCACCTGATTCAGCCCACTTAAAATCTGGTTCATCTCATCCGTGGTGACCAGCTTGGCCTTCTCCAGAGCCTTCACATAAGCCTTGCTCCCTCGAATGTCAGCATCCCACATCCTCTGGTCATAGGCGATGGATGCGTTGAACTTCTCCATGATCGGATCAGTGTCTCCCACGAAACGACCTCCCCAAAGTTTACTTCCCTGGTGGAGCAGCAGACAGAGGCAACAATGTGTGAATGACATTAGAGACAACACATCTGGCAGAAGAATTGACCGTTTACAGGGTGATCCGGGTTTGACAGCTTGCTTTTTTAGCGTCCAGCTGGATGTTAAAACAACAACAACACATGCATGGCGGTGGTCAGGTTTCCTAAAGTTAGCCTTACCTCTGTGCTGGCCATGTCTGTCGCCCGTGGGTGCCTGTAGCGGCTTTAAGAGGTGAATGGTGTCGCTGAGGGGACGTTTAAGTGCACAGGTTGAATGAGTTGTTCTCATTAAACACGCGAGCGTGGCCGCTTCTCTGAGTGTGTGTATCACTTTAAAACACGTCACCGAAGACGTTCGAACGTTCGAAGCGTCATCTCATTGTACGTCAACGGTGAAAAAAAAACCATAGAAACCATAGAAACCGTGGAAACCATAGAAACAAAACGTAAAAATTAACGAATTATTTCCAGAAACTGTCCCCGTCCTTTACTCCGCGGTGTCAAGTCGGTCTCACTCAAAGGTGGGAAACAAATATCTGTCGTCCGTCGTTCACCCACCACAGCAATTGGACGGCACCCCTCCCTCCCTCCAGCCACGTCACACCACCAGGGTGGGGCGTCAAAACTATTTACAGCAACAAAAAGGCGGGAACCTCCATAACAAGTTAAGTGAGCGAACCCTACGGAGTGACAAAGTAACGGTTTGTTCGCAACTGTTTGGTAAGTCTAATCTAAAATAGCCTACTATAAACATAAACCGCTCTGAAACAGCTAAATATGAAGGAGGTGGCAGCAATACAACGCTGCAGATGCTGCAGAGAAAGATTAGGAGAGAGTAAAATTAGATAGGCCTATTATTATTAAGCCGTTAACCAAATATTCTCGAGACTATGATAGATAGCAGCAAGAATACCGGGCATGAGCGTTTTAAAACAACAATATGGTACAGAATTAAAAGTTATTAGTGTCTGCTATGGCAAGCGGTTTTTAGTCTGTAGTGTATAGAGTATGGTCTTTGTGTATAGTCTATGGTCAGACAATATAGTTTCAACCATACAAAAAAAAGAAATCTAATATTCAATATAGTCAACTATTATGTTACAATTTTCACTTTCAATGAAATGAAAAACACCAATGAAGGACTTCAAAAACTTCACAAAAAAAAATCAAAAATAAATCATGATTTTTTAAACAAATGAAGTAAGAAATCTGATAAATCAGATTCTCACGTCAACTTCAAAATGACGGTTAATGCCATCAGTTTTTGGGAGACTGATATTTGACATCATAAATAACAATTAGCTATTTTAACTACTATCAATGCTTGATTTAATGTTTGCAGTGTAAATGTGTGATTTTAAATAAAACGCTCATGGCTCTACTTCCATGTAAGATCAAAGGGACAAGACAATTCCTTGAACTAGGCATTTTAAATGTACTGCTAAAATGAAATATTGACCATTAGAGGAATCCGTTTCGTTTAATCATTGCAAAAGACAGTCTTTATTTATTGAACATATATAAATAATGTGATTATTGGGTCATGTTAAAGGATTTTGGTGTCTGCACTTTCACCGTTTTTCTATAATGACCGGACTATGATATCCGGTAGCTGATCGAAGCCATTATTAATATTTTACGTTACAAAAAGAAATGTAGTACGTGTCTACTGAAAGTGAAAATGAAACTGGAGCTACACACATCAGAGGGGGGTGTTTTTTCTGATTTGGGGCGGACTTAACAGGAGGCCATGTTGGTTGGTGAAAGAGACATTTTGCAAAACCCTTAGGTACAGTTTCTGACATATATGACCTGTAATGACAAAAAGCTTTAAAGATGATTGCTTGATATGATATGGCATCATGCCACCGAACGTTATGAAAAGAGTCATGGTGACCTTGCTTTGTTGTTGTTATTGTGTTTCTAGTTAAACTAATCACAATAAATGTCAAACTCAATAATAACTTCAGTGTACTGTAAGTAATTAAAGGTAAAGGTAATACTCTACATCCTCTGCTTTTCAGCATTGTTTTACAATTCAGCTGGAAACATCACATTCAAAAATGGGGCCAAAGTTGAAACCCAGAAATAGTGGACCAATGGACAAATTTCTCAATGTAAGTTACCAATTTTCTCCTGTTTAATAAACATTCAGATCTTATCAACTCAATCCAAGCAGTTTCCAATTAACTATATATTTTGAATTTTGGAGAGACTAATGTTTCTAGGTTTTTCAATTTCATCTAGCTCTGAAATACATTGATAATAATTAAATTTCTGTGTCTTTTCTCAAGAAAAACACAGCCAACCAGAATGGGGAACGCTGTCAGTCTCCTGATGTACAGCCTGTTGCAAAGGTTTGTCAATTTTATTCTGGGTTCTAATTCTTATATCTGTTCTGGCAAATTCATAATAATAATAATACTATTAATAATTTTACACGCTTACTACATTTTGATTTGCAAGCCTAATGATTTATATGGGGTTTCATGGGTCAATTTCATCTTGCTCCGTAATGAGGAAATGCATTTAAAAAAATGTTTTTTTTTTGGTAAATTTAATGTCTGATTTCATAATACATTGACATTAATAACATTTCTATTTTCTGGGAAAACCAGCCAGCCTCCTGTTTTACAACCTGTTGCAGACGTTTGTAACATCTTATTCTGTATCTGTGTTGGCAATTAAAAATCATTGATCGTAAAACACAAGAGGCTTATTAACATGTTAATTGAACTTTTGAGGCATAACTTCTGTTTTTTTTTTAGTTTATTTATGTTAGCAGCACATGATAATAATCAATTTATTGTGTTTTCACTTGTTGTGTCTTTGAGATGGTGCATTAATGTGCAGGTGTTGTCTGTCCCTGTGTATCAGCCCTGTGATAAACCAGGATCCTCTTCCGTTAGTGCCCCGCCTCTCATCCCAATGAAGGGATCGTCTCCAGTCCCTTGTGGCGTTCTGGTTAAACAGGTATAACTAATGGATGAAGGGATGGATTAATACAATACCACTGTATTTTTTTAAAAGACAAGAAGTATTGTAATTCCATTAAACACCACTTAATTGTGTTTCATTCCTAGAAAGAAGAGCCACATCCGACCCATTCTTTTGAGTGGTGCGGGGCTGACAAACAACTCACAACTTTTACTTGCAATGCAGCAGGAACTGTTGAGGGCCTGCTGAAGAGAAGTCCGGAGTTTAGAAAAATGGCAAGAAAGAACCAAAACAAAGAGCTTGTTATCATGAGAGGTGGAAAAGCTATCAGTTCACACTTTCCATGCAGTTTAATTAATCAAAATGAGCAGCTGATTATCAAGTATGTTAAAGCTGTGGACAAGTCTAAAGCCGTGGACAAGCCCAAGAAACTGGTCAGCCCCCGAAGAAGGGGGCCACTGGGCGAGCTTGTGATGTTGCATTTACGGACAAAGGGAGGTAAAAATGTAGCGAATATCATGACAAACCCGGCTCTAAAAACAGACATCCAGGAAATTACTGTTTATGCATACAAAGGACAAACAGTAAAGCAAGCTCTGAAAAGAGATGGTCGTTTCCTGAAAACCATATTCAATAAGAACTGCGCGCTCTCTCACACGAGTACCAGCGTAACCACTGAAATGTCCAGTCTTGTGGATGATCTTGATGATAAATCTTTCCAAATTATACGGCGCAATAAGTCTAGTCAACCAGAAAGTCTGTCTGATGATCCTTACATTGAGCCAACTGAGTCTCAGACATCTGACTGTACTGACAACGGTGATCCTCCACAGCAGTCTACCACCACTGAGTCAGTGAATGACAACGCACCCAAAGAGAAAGAAAAGCTAAATGATAATGAGGCCCCAGAATTCACGTGGTGTGAAATACCTAATTCAAAGAAGGCACAGAAGCACCTCTCTTCAAAGTTTCAACAATCAGTAAATGAAAAGAAAACTCCTTGCGTGTCTAAGCTTTCTCGTATCCAGAATATTTTCCGTGTGGATTTCGGAAAGAATGATCAGACATGCCGGGAAGTGAAAACACTGAAGGAGCTGATGAACCTCAGTAATTCTGTTTGCCAGGTGAGAATAAATGGGAGAGCAGTAGGAAGTGGCTTTCTCCTATTTGGCAAGTTTGTCCTCACAAATGGCCATGTACTTAAAAAGGTATATGGGTGTATAAGGCAGCTCACGGAGAAGGTCTCTGTTCATTTCTCCTTTGAAAGTCTGAACCAGGCGGAGTCAGGAGCAGAAGTGGAAGAAGTTGTAGGCATTGAATGTCGTCTTGATGCGTCAGAGCACATGTATGACTGGGCTTTGTTAAAGCTCCGTACTGATCAGGAATTGCCTGATGGTCTGTTAACTCGCTTTGGATTCCTCCCCCAAAGTGGTGGTATTTGCATTATTGGGCACCCTAATGATGGTGTGAAAAAAATAGATCCGTGCTTTATTATTCCAACTGAAAACTTCAACCTGGTTGTGGAGAGGCATCGTCATGAAAATCCAGAGGGCGTTCTTCCAGAAGACTTTAATTTCAGTGAAACTCAAGAGCCCATTCAGTTGATTACTCACAATTTCTTTGAGGGTACGACGAAAGAAATACGAAGACCTACTCTAAACTACGAGTCTTGCTTTTATTATGGCTCATCTGGTTCTCCTGTCTTCGATGAGCACTGTAACGTTGTTGCGATGCATTCAGGCGGATATGTCTACCGCAATGCAAGGGGTGAATGCCACAGTGTCATAGAGTTTGGCTATCCTTTGTCCCTCATTATCGAACATATCATTGTCCAAATGGTGCAAATTGGAAGGTTTGATGTGTTGAAGGAATACCTTGCTTGCCATTATGCAAGGGGCCATGACGTAATGACCAATTTAAAGAGACTGGTTGAGAGCAGAAATCTCCCAGCATTTAAAAATGCAGCCAATTGTTCAGTGGTCGCAGAAGATGAGAGTTTGAGGAACTTCTTTGAGTTCATCTCTCAAACAGAGGAACCTGTACCAATGGACACTGGGCTTTATTGAGCATTCACCGATTGTTACACAGGTGTTTGTCAGTTTCAGCAGTGAGCAACAAAGGCCGTCATGTCTTTTTCATCTATCAAAATTCTTTAATTGTTTAGCTGCGTTCACACCAGGTCGCAACAGACGTGACAAAACGACTGGATTACATACAGCGCGACACTTTAGCCACGTTTCATGCGACAAGATGAGCGGGCTTTCGCTTCAAACCAGTCCAAGGGCGAGTTGAAAATATTGAAAGGCGCGCAACAATTTTACCCGATAGACTAGACTTGCCACATTCTTTAAGACTCCCATGGACCCTAGTTGTTTTGTTTCAGCACCACCCACCAACAAGTAACCAGCAGCCAGTAGTTCTGTGTGCCGAGGCAGGACCGGGGCTGCCAGCTGCCGACTTAAACGAAAGCAGCTGGTCCCGCCTTGACACTCCGAGCTGCTGTATGCTGAGTAAAAGTAGGTTGCCTTCATCATCGTAATTCACACGTGTGGAGTGATGGTCCGAATATGATCATGGGACACATAACTCGTGTTTCAAGCAATTTGTTGCGCCCGTCGCCCCCCGGTGTGAACGCAGCTTTAGACGCACAGGGAGTGTAGGGTCAGTGCAAATATGACAGCACTGTCCACAATTGCCCTTTTAGATTTGAAGGAACCAAGAGAATCTGTCTGGATCTCTTATAGAAATGTAACTGGAAGATATAGGCTTATCACAGATTTATCGATGTTGGGGTATATGTCGTCACATAAGTAACGAGACATTGCAGTTCAGAATGTAAAAGACACAAAATCAGTTTGGGGCCATAGAAACAGAAACATTACGGAGTTTGTCCACTAGAGAGCACCGACTGTTAAGTGGTTATGTACTTGCCTTGGTCACTATACTTATCAGAAATGTTTGTTTATGTTCAGGAAGAAATTATAAATCTATGTTCTATTTTAAAAACTCAAATGATGATTACAGCCTCAAAGATCTACTTTTTACCCTTTTTATATTCTGTCTTTGTTTTTAAGAAAATCAATGTGAGATTCTGATTTCATTTATTTATCTATTACATTAGATATTAGAGACCTGGGTTTCCAGGTATGTATGATTATTAATTGAACTGTGAATAATGTAATATTCTGTAATTGTGTTGATGCCACTGTCTTGGGAATGTGTAAAAGGGATTGTGTTACATTCATAGTAACAAACTCCATTTCATGGAGGAATAATGCCGGTATTTTTTTTAAAGATGAATGATTTTTTATATCCAGGAGTGATGTTTTTCATATTTGTATTGTGATTGTGTTAAAGTATTTGCTTTTATTAACAGCATCATGTAAATCAGAGGTCAAAGTTCAAATTGTGAGAAACTGACCGTCTGTTGCCTTGAATAGACTTTCTCTGACACTGATTTTGAGTTATAGTGTTCATCCTTTAGACAAATAAACAAACTCATTTATTATTCAACTTGTCTTGTCATATTTTGGAGTCCACATGACTGAATAAACTGCATTTTTAAAGTCATAATGCAACAGGAAAAGGCAACATCAACCTAAGGGGAGCGCTGGATTGATATTAAAATATGTCTAAAAATAAGTTATAAACAAAGCCACAGAAAGCGAGTAAATGGGGTTTAAAAGAAAAATATATCATTAATTTTATTCTGATTTTAAAAATAATATTTGCAACCCGGAAACCAGCTTGATGTCGATCGGAACGTTTGTTCTGCTTTACAGTTTCTACACGGACACTTCTCCTCAAAGGACCGAAGCTGAAAACCTGGCGAAATGGAAGTGTAAGAAATGTTTTATTGATTTAAACTTCAGAAATATGAACACTGTGTTTAACCAGTGGCGTTAAATTGCTTAATTTAAAAGTAACCAGACATTTCGGTTTAAGGTTAAACAGTTAAGTTACGTCTTTGTCGCAGTTAAATACGAAAACTTTACGGTTTTTCGGTTCCACCACAGGACATTAAAACACAATATACACACTTAAAAAACCCGTATGGACACAACATAGAAAGACATGAATACATAACTACAATTAAATGAATAAGAAAGTCTGCTTGTTGTCCCATAAACCTGCAGCATAAATAACTTGCATCTCTCTATATTATACAGTGGGTTTAGTGTCATTTACTAGTGTCACAGCATTAGGGACAAAAGGCCAGTAATGATTTTATCAGCTTTATTTCTACTCTGTTCCTCAAACAAAGTGTTTAGATGCCTTTGTGGCTTCCTTATAATTTGTGAAGCTATGTTTACTATCCTCTGCAGTTTGTTCCTCCTTTGGATGTAAAGGTTTCCATACCACATGGTCAGACTGAAGGATAGGGCACTTTCCACTGAGCTTTTATATAATGTTTGAAGGATTAAACTCTAAAACTATTCAGCTTTCATAGCAGGTAGAGCTGTTGGGAACACATGTTAAAGGTAATATCTGTGTTTCCCCTTAAGATAAGTTTTGGCATGGATATGTTTACCCACGTATTTAAAAACATTTACTATTTCCACTGTCTGTCCAAGGATTATTATTGGCTGCATCACACCCATGTCATTTTGAATGACACGCTCTTTTGTCTTACATTTATCTCTAGGGAAAATGTAAGACAAAAGAGCTTTTAGAGGCACAACTGCCTTTAAACACATTCAGGTCTCTGTGATTGCAAATAAAACCCCTACATTGTAATCTGGTTTAAGAAAAGAAAAGTCTAATAATGAGACAATGACTATCTGCTTTTGAGGCACCGTACTGTGAGGGTTTAAAACAACAACAAAACATGTTCTTAACCGTCAGACAGTTTATAGACTTTTACAGATCACTTGATAATGAAAATAATATTGGATACAGTTAAACAGTTTTGCTTTGGGTCCAAATGAACAGTTTAATAAGATAGATAAATATAAACATGACATACATTTTAAAGTTCACCTGATCTTTTTTTTTTTTGCCTCATGTTCCATCTTAATGCCAACTTCCTGTTGATTTACCTCACAATCATTTCTGTTTATGCAACAAAAAATATTAAAAACACAAAGGTCCACCACCCGTCCTTCGGAGCTTTAAACTACAATCTCCATAAAGTGACTGATAGAGATTGTGTGTCCTTTAAAACCCTCAAATGCTCATTAATTGACCTTTTGATCCTTTGGTAACTACACTTTGCAAAGGTCAAGAATGAGCCTCTATGTTTAAACATTCACTACTTCTTTTCTTCATTTCAGGAAAAACGCTAACGCTGCTATGCTCAGTAACTATGAGGTAAGGTGTTATGTCTCACTGTCTTTCATTAAATCGTTTTGTGGTTTCCAGTCAAGAGAGGACAATAATTAGTCCGTTTGTGTTTCTCAGGTGTTCAAACTCCTGACAGATCTGAAGGAACAGAGGAAGGACAGCGGGAAGAGCAAACACAGCGCCGGGCAGCAGAACCTCAACACCATCATGTATGAGGTGGGCACACATCCTCTTTGCTCTTCACTGCCTTAAACTCTGCCTTGTGTCACATTTTTGCAACAGCGTGCCCGCGGTTTCCTCTGTATCCCCACACAGACGCTGAAGTACCTGTCAAAGACGCCGTGCAGCAGGCAGACTCCGGAGATCGTCAAAGAGTTCCTCACCAACATGACCCCTCAAAAACTCACAAAGTCAGTGAGATCTGACAAAGGCATAGATGCTGGCAATTAGGCTTTGAATTGGCGTTTACACATGACTTATATTGTATGTACTTTTCTGTACACCATATATTTATTGATATGTTTCCCTCATCAGGGCAGAAAAACTGCAGCTTTTGAACCATCGGCCACAGACAGCAGTGGAAATTCAGCTGGTGAGTGTTTCACCTAACCGTCATCAATTATTACTTTCTCTCTCTTGCTTATTCATCTTTACCTCATGTACTCTCGCATCGTCATTGCAGCCGGGGAATGACTGTAGCATCACTGTTGCAGCACATTGCAGCTCAGTGGATTGTCTCGAACCTTAATTCAACTGAAAAACATAAAAAACTTAATTTAAAAAAGATAGATAATATATAAATACAAAGACATTCAAGTAAATACTATAAAAAGAATAAATACAAATAAATTTGATAGAAAACTCTTAAACAATATAATATATAATAATCATATGATATATATACCGTATAAATATTTTGGTAAATATAGTCAACATATTTCAGTCAGTAAATCAGCACAAATGGGCAAAAGCGGGCCGCTGTAAAGGAAAGGGAGATTTATAGCACAAGCCAGAATGAGAGCATCATGAGAAACGGAAATCGTTTTATCTTGATCATCATTTTCATGTGAAGCCAAAATAGATAAATAAAGTGAGATAATGTCCCCGCCCTGTAAGATATGAGGCAACTGCAGATAAACAGATTTAGCGATGCAAGTAGGTTTTTTTTTTAAGCATCCACTGAATGTGAATTACTTTTTTTGTTTACTTTTACAGGAAAAAAGTAATAACAAGGGACGTAAGAGGAATAACAGGAGGCTTAATGCGAGTTTCCAGCAGACTACTTTTTTATATTTTACATTAATCTGCAGTTGTCCTCAGGACACCAGCTCCCGCCTTGACTAGTTTCTATTTGGTTATCCCGTTCAAGATCATTCTTCTTTTTTCACTTTTTTTATACATTTTTGCAGACCAGAGCACAGAAACGGGTAAAACACATGTACAGTACGTCTGCTTTAAGGTGAAAGAAAAAAAGAAAACCACTGACAAAAACAGAAAAACCCCAACATGAATCCTGCTATCCCTCCCAGCAACCCACGTCCGACAAGGTCACAATAACAAAAAAAACCAACAAGTAACCGAATAACATGTAACATAAGTAGATAACTTAAGATAAATTAAAAAAAGATAGAGAAAAACACACTAAAGCTATTAGCAAAGATAATTAACGTAATTCAAGAAAGAGAAAGACAAAATGAATAAATAAGGGGGAGGGGGGGGGTCTCTCCTTCAGCACTAGAAAGTGTCCTCAGCATCGTCAGGAATAGCCGTGATTCTACTGCTGATAAAAGTGGGCCCCAGGTTTTGTGGAAGCAATGCAAGTAGTTTTGTTTATAGCATCTGATGTATTCATTTAATTAGGCAAAAAAAAAAACACACAAAGGGGAAATATAAAATCAGTCATTGTTTAGACCACTTGGAATACACTAATACACACGTAATGTGCTTGTGTTCAGATGGTGGAGGAGAGTGAAGAGCGGTTATCAGAGGAGCAGATCGAGGCGCTCATCCAGATGGTGGCGGAGGTCCTACCTGGTGACCCGGAGCAGGAGAACGCAGCTCCAGCAGACGCAGAGATGGATGAAGCAGTTGAACAGTCCTGACACAGTGACACAGAACTGGCGTCAAAGCTAAACATTTTACAGAACACATCTGGTTTTCTTTACCGGCGCCATTTTGCATCACTGCATGAACTCAAACATGACTGGATTCACCTGAATGCGAATCAAGCAATGAATGGAAGAAGTTTGTTTCTGATTTACATTCATGTAAATACAAACAAATCAGCCAACGCACGCTTTCATAAGTACAGGTTCTGGACAATGAGTCACAGATGTCTTGTTTTCCATCTGACCGGACTAATTTGTATTCACATCAGATAATGTTTACGCACAGACAGTTTGCTATGACCACGGTGTGTTTTTGTTTTCTGACTCAATGCTGGTTGTGAGTTTCTACCATGATTCATAGATATACAACTTTTTTACTGCTGTGTGATTTTTCCCAAGCTGTAATATAAGTCAGTCATACAATTAAACTTTGGTACAGTGCTGACATAAGTTCAGACGGTATTATTAGAGCGACTACGTCATAACAAAGAGAGTAGACGGTTTGGACCAAGACGTGATTGCCGTCTCTTATTCAAGGGTAGAGATGCAATCTTTTATAAAACACGCTCATGTTTTCCTTCTGTGGCAAAATGAAACATAACAGCTGAGATGTGTCAGCAAACAAAACATTGAATGTTGATGTACATATATGGGCAAGATAGGAACTGGTTTACATTTGGTTTACATGACAGACTGTGAAGAGCTGGTGCTAAATTAGGGCTTTAATGTGAAACCCACCTTCAATGTTTCCTTTTTCCTGCGGGTCTGTGAATGCAACACAACGGTGGAAAAGCACCTGTGCGATGCAGTAAACACAACACATAATCAACAACATAATTTTATTTGCAGTAGATTTAGTAACTTTAGGAGACTGTCTTCTATAGTAGTGGCATTAAAAGTTAATCATCTTGAAATAATAATATTGTCGTTTACTTCAGTGCACATCATTTTCACAGAGATTATAGTCTGCAGAAGCTGCACAAGCTCTCCCGCTCTGGATCAGCTCGTGTTTTATGTGCTGGGGTGTTTTTAAGTAGCAGAGGAAGGATGTGCTGGTTATGCTTGTGTGGCTTTCTGTTTTGAGCTTCCTGTTGGTGTATCACATCAGTGTCCTGTGCTCACTTAGCACCTTACTGAGGCAAAGTGACAGACGTGACCTTTCGACCATCAGGTGAACGCATGGGGGACGCACCTTCGAAACCCTGTGAAAGAGTAAATGTCCAGTGTGAGTTTATAAACTTTTACCAACCAACCCATCCATTTAGCTGCTTAATTACTATACAAATGTTTTATGTGACTCAGTCTTAGTATACTGAATGGGTGACTGGTTATGTGTGAGGAAAAGCGAAGCAGACAAGTGCTGCTGTGAAATAACAGTGACGTAGTATAGTAATGATTTTCATATCTTTATAAATTGAAAACTGTTTTTTAGCTCCATGTAACACCCCATTTTTGCCCCCTTTCTGTTCTGTGCAGTGGCAACCATCAGGGCTTAATTAACCCACAACTCTGTTAAAGAAAATGATTGAATATCAATGTAAGTATGATATGGTTACAGTCTGGGATATTTTAACGTTGCCTACTTTTTTTCCATGGATTGAAAATCAAACAGGCAAAGTGAGCAACCAGGGACACAAACACATTAGAGGCTCTGAAAACTCAGTTGACTATGTGTCTACTGGCATGTGCTAATTTATTTTATCTAAAGTCTGCATCTAAAATGTGTGTCTGCTGAAGCACATACCTTCTGACATGATCAAGGCCTTAAGGTGGTTTGTGCTTTATAGCCCAAATCTCCAGTTAAGTGTCTTAATGAATGCAGAAAACCTTGGTAGTATTGTAGAATATAAAACTGTTGCGGGAGCGTAGGATGAACAGGGGTCAATAGGTTAAACTGCCTATTTTCTTCAATCCCAGTGTGCTGTGAGCTGACTTGCCTTGACATACCTGTTTTTTAATAACAACTTGACATAAATCAAGCAGAAATGTTATTATCCTTCTTAATAGAGATGAATTATTGTGTTATTTTATTGATTATTGATGCATCTCATTATTTATTAATTGACCTAAGTGACTATGTTTATGTTTTATCATTTGACAGGCTTTCCAATGTAATTGTGTCCCTTTGTGGTCCTCCAGAGTTACCCAAATCGGTTTGTTTTTCTAATGAAACGGTGGGTAAATGAAATGAGGCAGGTTTAACCTCAACTAAATCCCACACTGATTAGATTCCCCCCTGTGGGCTTTTCTCTGAGAGCACACGAATCGATGGGGTAAAGTAATTTCAGCCTGGAGCCCGGAGATAAAGAGCCTGGGTTTGTCACCGCGGCGGAATTGCCCTTTAACGGCTCCACCAATAGGAATCCACCAAGCAGATGCGTAGAACGCCAATCAGCCAATCAGGGCTCCGCTTTCTCCGCCTGGCTGCGCTTCAGCTCACTAGATGTTTTTACAGCTCGACTTCTCTCGGTGCAAAGTTACACCGAGAACCAGCTGCAAAACGTGTAATTACATGTCTTTTAAACACTAAATACGCGGATATTCCCCCCACATGAGAGAAAACACCGCTGTGGATAAAGGAGCGGCCGGTTTCAGCCTTTTTTGGATCAAGGTTCGTGTTTTTTTTCTTCGGGTTTCAGCCGTTTTCAGACGTTGGTGAGTGAACACCATTTTTAACGGCTCTGATATATTTACGACGCGTGTTATGGCCACCTACTGACAGCTAAACGGTGTGTTATACCTGTTAAAGATGCTTAAATAACACACTGACGGGGGTTCTGGTGTTCGTGGTGAGCTGGAGGTGGACACGGTGTGTGTGTGTGTGACTGATATCAGGTCGTTCACCTGGTGGTGCCCGCGGACAAGATGCATCATAAGTGAGGCCAGATGTTGCTGGGCCTTCGCTGAGGAATAATCCTATGCGTGCACACAGTTGACCGTGCTGCTGCAGCTTTGACTGGTTTATATTATATTATAATATAATCTATACATACCCAGTGGAGCTCAACTAAAATATTCTGTTATTTTTTTACTGTTCAGAATGTGATAGAATATCCTCTGTGGCTTAACCACTGCTGTACCAGCATGATTATTTTATAAGTAACCAAGGCACTTCGACAAAAACCTTAATTATGTAAAAAAAAGTTAAAAAAAAAAAAACTGAGCATAAATAAAGAACAGTAAACACTGTGTCAGAAGAGAAGATTTAAACAATGTTTTCTTCTATAGGATTCAAAAATGAATAGAAAGTGTAGAGGCCACAGCTTTGAATGACTTCAGCACATCTGCGCCCACAGGACATCACTAGTTTCTCACATTGCTCTGGTTTGATCTTGGTCTGTTCTTCTTTCAATTCGGTAACAGTAGTGGGTTTTTGTGCTGAGGATTTTCCAGAGATTCTCTACGGGGTTTATATCTGGACTCTGACACTTCCTGCTCCAAATATAACTGACTTCTTCAGACACTTTTGGATCAGTCATTCCCAGTCTGACGCAGAACGTAATGTTTTCCCATCAGACCCGAATAAACTGAACTTCAGTAATGTCATGTTATGGTTCAGGGGGTGTTTTCTGCAGCAGGAGTTGGGTCTCTTGTGCAGCTACATGGCAGCGTGAGTGCAAATGTTTCTGTGAACCTCCTTCAGCAGCATGCAATTATCTCACAATCAGCTGCAATTTACATACAAGACAATGCCCCCTGTCATTTGCTAAACGGTTCCTTGAGGCTAAGAATGTTGAAACAATGAAATATCCAGCCCAGAGTCCAGATCTAAACCCCGTAGAGAATCTCTGGAAAATCCTTGGCAACAAAGTAATGGTTTAGAAACCCACTACAGTTACTGAACTGTGGAAGAGACTGAAGAAGAACGGACCAAGATCAAACCAGAGCAGTGTGACAAACTAGTGATGTCCTGTGGGAGCAGATGTGCTGAAGTCATTTGGGGCTTTTTTGAATCCTACAGAAGAAAACATTGTTTAAATCTTCTCTTCTGACACAATGGTAACTGTTCTCTAATATTTATCACTGCTCATTTCACAAAATAAAGGTTTTTGTTGAAGTGCCTTGGTTGTTTTAAAAACACGCCAGTACAGCAGTGGTATTCTCTCAAATTATGGACAATAAAAAATATCAATATATCAGAATAAATCAAGTATTTATAATTTATTCTCTAATTTTGAGCTTCAGTGTATAATTTATAATATGTGATCATACATCACCTAGCTTTAAGTAGATGCAAAAATGAGGGAGATGTGAGGAGTCATTCAATATTTGAAAATAATTGAATTGAAAACATTAAATAGGGAGTACAATCCTACAGTTTTGATGGCTTTTTGGTTTTTAGGACATTCATTCCACATGTTTTGCAGCTGTGAGCTGTGATTGCAGCATTGAGAGAGCAAAAATGGCTTAGAGTAAAATATTTAAAACCTTTTTTTTTATTCATACCCCCATTTTAGACCAGATGTGTCCAATCCTGCTGTGGGGGCAAAAGTTCCCCCTGAAAATATATTTTTACGTTCAACTACGGACTTGCTCCTGACAGTAATGCATCAACCAGAGTAAAGGGAACAGGAGGTTGGTGTCATTGCTCCCTCCTGTGAGGAACTTTCCTGACAACCTGCTGGTCAAAGATGTCACCAATATACACCTGGATCACCACAGCAACAAAACAACAATTGAACATGTACCTTTTAGGATATCCATGTCATTTCACAAGTCCATGTTCCCTCCTGTGAAGAGGAGGTAACACACTGGCTTTGGGTTTCTTGACTCAAAGAGGCCAGTTTGCTGCTGAGCGTGATCACAGGTCACTGCTCTCTGCTTGCTACAGACTTTGTTTGTGGCCTTTTCAAGGTCAATCCTATCTGAGACGGAGTCCACTGCTCTCTTTACAGAAATAAAACACCACATTTTAAAGTACCCTTCCACTCACAAAAGTGTTTTAACTGTCTGCCATTGACTATCGTGAATTGTTTCTGCGCAAACTGGCTAGAGAGTTGCTAGAGAGGTCTTTATTAGCTGTTTGTTATGATTTACCTGTATTCATATGCAGATATTGTTTGTCAAGACGTCGCTTCTTAACTCCAGCTACTTATCAAACCCTAAACAATGACAGCTGCTCAGAAAAGGAAGCGTTTGCCTGGATATGTGCTGGCTACGCCGAAAAGCCCAAAATATTAGCTGTCAGACTGATAGATGGTGTGTTCTGAGATTGCTCAAAATGTACATAAATAAAACCAAAACTATCTGCACAGTCAGCACACACGAGAGGTGTAATGAAATGGAGATTAAACACTCAATCGATTAGTCAAGAGATAGAAAAATAATGAACAATTTATTGCTTTAGTCATTTTTTTCTAAGCAAAAAATGCCAAATACCCCTATTTTCAGCTTCTCAGTTGTGAGTGTTTGCTGCTTGTCTTTCTCTTATGTTAAGTAAAGTGAATGTGATGGGATTTAGACGCAAAACAAGCAATTTGAAGACATCAACTTTTTGCTTTGAGAAGATCATGATGATTTGGATGAACCGGCCCTTTAAATCCTATGAGAGAAAAAAGCAGCAAGGCTCGTCTTAAACCACTGACCTAATTCTCTGCAAACTCCGAGTGGCTTAATCTCTAAATGCATTAGAATGGCATGTAAAGCTTGTGGATACCACTGGACTTAGTTTGGCTCAGGGCAGCACCCAAGGGTCCCAGCCAGGCCGGGATGTCCTCATTTCCGGCTGTTTTTCCCCTTTTTGCTTTGATCATCTGACTGGATTTTACAGGCAAGCTACTTCAGCCCAGGGAGAGGAGAGTTCCCCACGTGGCATCCAGATGATCGGCTCCCTGCACGTTCAGTCTGACCAACACAGAAACAAAAACATCGCAGACAAAGAGAGACCTGTTCCATATTTGCTTAGAGCTTCTTTAAGGAGTGAAACCGCCGTTTGAGTCGTAAATTTGAGTTTCAGAGCTGTGATGATGCTTTTGTTTTTTTTAAGATGATTTTTTTGGCAGTTTTTCAAGCCTATTATTAGATAGGAAAGACAGGAAATGGGGTGAGAGAGAGAGAGAGAGGGGGAGACATGCAGCAAAGGGCCGCAGGTCGGAGTCAAGCCCACGGCCGCTGCCTCGATGACCTTCAGCCTCTTTACATGGGGCGACCGCTCTAACCACTGTGCCACCGGCCGCCCTGTGACAATGCTTTTAAAAGTGATTCAAAACGCTAAATTAGTATTTAGGAACATCGAGAAATCATCCGAGTCATTGAATGTTCATCTGAATTCAATTCTTTTTTTGCCAGCGTTTGTATTTTTAGTTCATTTAAGAGGAATTAGGTACTGTGTTATGTTGGTGAAACCACTCGTGGGCACGCAGCAGAAGTTAAATGGGGAAGTTGCAGGTTGGCTCGCTTGGTCAATAGCAGTCTGATCTTGAACAAATTGCTGTGCGTTTCACTGTGGCAGAAACTGTCAGTGAGAATAAAAACAAGAGAAAGCTGTAATTAGAGGATTTAGATGCACTGCCCTGAGAGTGTGTCTGCGTTGCATGCTGCAATGAACTTTGATATGGCTTAACGGTCAGAGGAAAATAGCTGCTTTGAGAAGAAGAACTGGATGTGTTTCAAAGTGAGTAAAAGTGTTCTTGGCAAACATAACGCGGCAGCAACCACCACACACCACCACACCCTGCGTGCTGATAATAGCGTATGCAGGGCAGTGGCTAATGTTTGGAGTTACTCATTTATTGGAGTTTTAAAATATGATATATGTTTTTGTCTTAAAGTGTTCTTCCCGTGTTTTTAGGTAGGAGCGATGGATAAGAGACGTGGCTGGATGTGGAGCGCGGCAGGCCTGGATCCTGCTCTCCGACGCCAGGGCTGAGGCGCCGCAGAGGAGTGAGGCGTTTCCTGAAGAGACTCCACCCCCCCTGGCCTCCGTCAGGCCTCCCTCAGCATCACCTCAGCTGGCTTTCTCACCGTTTTCCTCATCGTCCAGGCTGTCAGTGTGTAACTAAGTCTGGAACGGACCCTTTCTGAAATTTAAGAAGTAGCTACATTCACACCTGATTGCAGTCGCCTCCTCAGGTGTCCCCAAACATTGTTTTATGTCCTCCTGACTCCGAACCATGAGGAACACCAGATCGAGCCTGCTGCTGGGCTGTGTGCTGCTCTGCTCTGCCTCCCTGCTCTACCTGGGCATGAGCGGGATAGAGTGCCCCCCAAAGAGCCATCGGTACCGTTGGATGGAGCTTAACCTTGGCTCCACCAATCAGAGCTTATCCTTGACTGAACACTTCCCCGAAGACACGCCTCTCATCTTCATCGGAGGCTTTCCCAGGAGCGGCACCACGCTGATGCGCGTCATGCTGGATGCCCACAACTCTGTGCGGTGTGGGGAAGAGACCCGAGTGATTCCCCGCCTCTTGGCCATGCGGACCACCTGGAGCCGCTCGGTGAAGGAGAGGATGCGACTGGACGAGGCCGGCGTCACTGACCAGGTGTTGGACTCAGCCGTGAGAGCGTTCCTGTTAGAGGTGAGTGGGTCGGTAAAAATCTGCACACATGTTTAGGTGTCGAAGGCATAGTTCAGCTTTCGGATTATTTGTTTGTTTACAGGCTAATAAAAACTACCGATATTTCGTTTTAAGATATTAGGTACAGTACAGTAGTAAAAGTAGATAAATCTTTTAGGTGATAAAATGTCAAACACAAAATGCCTGTAATAGTTTCTCTGAGTCCACAATGTATCTGGCCAGCAGTCCAAAACCCCAAAATATTAAATTTACTGACAAAAAAAAGCAAAAAAACTCTAAAAATCCTCACAGTTTGACATTTATGCACAAAAAATGACAGAAGTGAATAATATCAAAATAGTAAATATGGCTGGATGCTTATGTAAAACTTTACGTTAAACCACATGTAGCCTAATTTTTGTTTAAACATCTGTATCACTTGTAAGAAAATATAAAGTTGTTTTTTGAGACAAATTTGCAAAATGAGATACAGAGTGGGATTACAACCACAAACTTGCACGATGGAAACAAAAATGAATTAAATTAATAGTTTGACATTGTGTAAAATATGCTCTTTCCTTTCTTTGCTGAAAGATTAATACCACTCTCATATCTGTCCATCAAATATGAATTTGGAAGTAACAAAATCCACCCAACAGCACCTCTGAAGAGCTCTCATTAACACGCTATAAATGAAAAAACAAGCAGGTTGTTACACAGGGGTTACGAGCCACATTATTTCTCAGCTCACACAGGAAACAAACTGATGTTTTCACACATCAACTGTTAGCTGTAGCTCCATATTTAGCAGACGGATGAGAGAGCGTCTCAGCAAGAAAGTAATTAAACGTATTTCTCAGCCTGTTGAATTAATGCTTTATATGAGAATTTGTGTAAATGTCTCAGTATCTCGGTTAGTAATTATGTCTTGGGTAAAATAGTCATGTTTCTCTTTCTCATTTCTGTTATTTTAAATGACACAGATTCATATTTGGGATCTCAATATGGATATTAAACTACTACTAATACTAAAGTATGATAATTCTTGTATGTTTTTCAGGTGATTGTTGGCCACGGGGAGCCTGCTGCTCGCCTTTGCAACAAGGACCCTTTCGCCTTGAAGTCTCTCTCATACCTGTCCCGCATCTTCCCTAAAGCCAAATTTGTGCTCATGCTACGAGACGGACGTGCCACCGTCCACTCCATGATATCACGCAAGGTATGCTGGGTTTCTCCCCTTGTCAGGGCTGCAGGCAGAACAACTTCCTCACAGGCTCATGTTTCCAAACAGACACTTAACTAATCTGTGCTGGGGCCACATTGTGACACAATAAATGTTCCATTCTGTGTTCACTCTCTGTCCTGAGAGGTCTCCTGTGTTTATCTTAGCTCGCTGCCTCCATTCACAGGTGACCATCTCTGGCTTCGACCTGACCAGCTACAGGGACTGTCTGACCAAGTGGAGCACCGCGGTGGAGAACATGTTCACCCAGTGCCAGGCAGCCGGGGAGTCCAAATGTCTGCCCGTCCGCTACGAGCATCTCGTCCTCCACGCAGAGGAGGAAATGAGGAAGTTGCTTCACTTCCTAGAGCTGCAGTGGGACCCGTCAGTGCTGCACCACGAAGAGCTGATTGGAAAGGCTGGTGGCGTGTCTCTCTCCAAGTAAGTGTGTGAGTGTGTTCACCAAATTAGCCTTACTGGTATCTATCCATGCAGATAGTTTCATGTGACAGGGTTTACATATTTTCTGTAAGTTGCTTTTAAAGTTTTTCAGATGTACGTTGAAGTCCATGTAAGTATTGCATGTAACACATAAAATGACACTGATCTTCATCTGTCTGTGTGTTATCCCTCCTGTGAATTCCCACCTTTGCTGGCTTTTAGGTATGTTTCAGGATAAAAGGTGTAATTTCTTACAGGCTGCTTGAAGGCAGCTCGATTCACAACTCACACTTCACATTCACAAATTCATCAGGCTTTGCTTACACCCGCGCTGCTTAATGAAAATCCTATAGTTTGTATGAACTGATATGTGTATGAATGCAGAATCTGTGGACAACAGGATAAGATTTTGGTATCAGAAACGTTCTGGTTTCCGTTTTTAGCCTGAGTAGTATTGACCAATCAGGTTTGAGCAGGCCTTGGTTGCAGGTAAACGGTCGACGGACAGTTATTATGAGGCATGTAAACAGCAAAACCCCTTCTTGTCTTTGATGGAACTGTCAATGGATAAACTGGTGTATCTGTCTCTCCTCCAAAGCTGCAACCAAGATTATTCTCAGCATGGATCAATGTAATGATTATTTTCTCCATTAATTGTTATATAAAATGTAAGAAGCCGAAGGGGAAATACTCAAATAGATCTAATGTAAAACACAAAGAGTGTCATAGTAGACTTGGAAAACTGGACTGAGAACCATTTTTGATGATTTAAACGGTTGATGAATTATCAGAATTGTTGCCAATTATTTTTCTGTGGGTTAACGATTAATGACACACTGAAACCTGAGTGTTTCCTGTTGATGTTGTTAAAAGGCCAATAAGGTTTGTGCCATCAGTCACAGCCTATTTTAGCTGCTGGACATACCTCCATGTGGCTTTATGTCTTGCAAAATTGCTTCTCTGAAACAAAACAAACCTGCTGTCTATTTGAAGGAATTAGGCCCCATTCTGAGAGAATTAGCCGCACCCTTATTTTGATTAGTTATGCAACGGTTGGCACGATATTAGTCACACAAATGTTTTATAACCTCCTCAGATATGCAACATATCCCTAAATGTGGCATGTTGTGGTTCTGAGTTATGTGATTACACGCTTACACACACATTACATGTGGGCGGGCTGATATGTATGTAAGATTTAAAAAACAAAATCAAACAGAAATCAAGACATAAAACACATTGTTGTATTTCCTTTTCATGTATGCATTTGCTGTCATGATTAAATACAAAAACTTATGTTAAAAGGAGAATTATGTCGTTTTTTGTCTTTTCATTAACATGTTTGCCATTTACCTATGACAGTAAATGCAGACATGACGATATAACTTTGTATTATATTTCACTTTATTTGTTTCAATTCTCCTCCGTAGCTCTGTCAATATACACACATAGAACTCGTAGCATTACGGTCAAATGCACATGAAGTATCCTTGTGTTTGCGTGCAGGGTTGAGCGCTCCACAGACCAGGTGATGAAGCCGGTGAACACAGACGCCCTCTCCAAGTGGGTCGGCCACATTCCCTCTGACGTGATAAGCGACATGGCTGAAATCGCCCCCATGCTGGCTCGCCTGGGCTACGACCCCCACGCCAACCCGCCCGACTACGCAAAATCAGAGCCCATGGTGCCCCAGTTCAACTACTCACAGGTGAGATTAAGAAAAAGAACAAAATCACAGCCGATTGTTTTTTAAAAACTTTTTTTCACTGAAAAAATGTTTGAATGTTTAATCTGATTTATGATGAAATCATAGATTTAAAGTTGAGTAATTAGAGCAGTCGCCCCATGCAGGTCCGACTCCGACCTGCGGCCCTTTGCAGCATGTCTCCCCTTCTCTCTCACCCCGTTTCCTGTCTGTCCTGTACAATAAAAGGCTTGAAAAACTGCCAAAAATTATCCAAAATGTGTAATTCTGGTGCAAAATCATCCCATGGTCTTTTTTGGCACTAACATACATCAAAAAATCAATCGACGCAGTTTTTTTCGTGAAACAACTATCCGACTATTAAGTTGCAACGTAAAGCTCTTTCAAAATAAGATTTCCGGGTCCAAGCTGGTCCAAGCCTCGTATTTTTACAACGCCGCAGTGCCGTGTCCCCTGCAGATCTGAGTTTTTAAAAAACAACGTAATTGTCATTTTACCTTGTTCCTATGGATGAAAAAGGTGTCTAACTGACGTTAGAGGTGATCGCAATTGTTCACGTTTGGCCGTTGTGTCTTTTTTATTTAAACGGAGCGTTTGGACCCAGAAATTGTATTTTGAAAGAGTGTTACATCAGAGTTAACAGCCTGATTAACGGAGTAATCCGGGGAAGTTGCTAACAGCCGGACGTGGCTAACACTGATCGGTGCAGTACGGTGAACGCATTAAAACGGCTATTTTAAACACTGCTACTGCTCAAAATAAAACCGAACCTCTGCAGTAGCATGATAATAATCTCTACACATAAAATTAAGCAAACAAACAACGTAGTTAGTGAACCCAGAGTTTATCAAAAGAGTGTTTTAAAGACTTGCATACTGGCTCCTGTACCAGCTCCTCTCGTAGTTAAGTCCATTCAAGTCGATTACCAAAGTCAATCCAAAAGGAAGGAGCCCATTGATGCTTCGTTTCATGTTGTTTGATTAATTATCATTGCTTATTAATCAACCATGTGGTTCAGAACTACAGATTTTCAGCTGCAGTTTATGGAGGATGACGCTCAGGCGTGTGATCATAAATCCTCAGCCGTGATATTTCCACTCATGCGTGAACATTGTGTCTTTTCGTTCCTCAGAGTTCAAAAGCAGCAGAGACTCCACACCCCAGCTAAGCGAAAGAGGGAAATCCTGTAAACTCTGCTTCGCTGTTCCACGACATGGACGCAGCTTAAACACAGACTTCTAGTTCAGCAGTAATTACACCTCACAGGAAAGATATCCCAAGTGTTCAAAATGACATGTATTTCACGTGTATTTCTTAAACTGTTTGTAAGACTAATGTACGGTGTTAATGTCTGAACACATGCAGGGTGTTTTTAAAATAAGGACTCATCGAGTGGTTTGGTTTTTTTTATCATGGCACTACCTTCTTCTTGAGGAAGTTTCTCATTACCTCCACGGTGAACGGACAGTATTAAATTGCATTTGTCGTGTCTGCACCTCATTCCTGAAAGTATTTCAACATGTCTGTAAAGTTGTTATGATTCACCACAAATGTGAATGTGTCCAAATCTTTCACTTACTGAGAGCTCAGTCAGTGTTCATGAAGCATAATGACTGTATATTTTTGAAGACGTATGTTTATTTTCTTAATAAATTATTTTGGTGTTGAGCATTCAGTCTGGAAACTAAAGTTGTTTATTCTGAATCAAGGGTTTTGTAATTGTTGTATATTGTCGAACATGAATAAAAAGAGTCTAAATGTCACTTTTATAATGTTGTTTATGTATTTTGTTTGTTCAGTTCTCAGTTACTCCTCTACATCACACCCCTGTGTCTGACAGTCAGGTGTGCCACAGCGACCTCTCGTGGTGCAGACAACAGAACAAACTTGTTGCTCCTGTGTTTTAGTTTCTTTCCACAAAAATATTCAGACAAAAACACTTAAATCTTTATGGTTCAGTAGAAATAATGAAGTCAAACATGCCTTTAATGTAATTAATAA
>NC_139839.1:11616532-11736532 GCF_963691815.1 Echiichthys vipera | reverse complement strand
TCATATTTCTCTATATTTTTCGAGAATTCATCGTTTCTTATTGATGTTTCTTTTATGTTTGCTGCTGTGACATGGAAATGTCCCCTCTGCAGGACTAATACGAATGAAAATACATTTTATTTACAGGCGCCTTTTGAAGCACTCAAGGACACCGTCAATTGTTAAAAACAATGCAACACAAACAATAATAAAAATGGCGAGTAAACAAAACTATCAAATCAGGTTCAAATAACAACACAGTGCAAATAAGATCAGAGGGAAAAGGCAGTTTTGAACAGATGGGTTTTCAGGAATATATAATAAAGGAATATCTTATCTTATCTTATCATAGTAGATACAGTTATAAAGCAATATACTGATAAACTACAGTATACTGGCATTTGTTAAAGCAAAAAGTAGCCTATACTCACCAAAGAAATAAAGAAAGCAAACATTAGTTGTAATAAAGAAGTCACAGTAGATTCATTTGAATAAAAAGTGAAAAACATCTCCAAACCTTAAATGAGACAAGGACACACTCCCACAAATAAGAACAGGAGAAACAAAGATGCAGACGGTGAGATTTAGTCGTAGATGACCGTCACTGACACGTCTTTTCGTCACTTCTACTTAATTCTGGACCAGATTGGTGACCTTAATAACTGAGCCAACATATCAATAATACAAGCTGTGGTTGACTCAAAGAACGAGCCAAGAACGCGCTCGGCCACACAACAAGAAAACCTCCCAACAGACGGTTACACAGCAAACTAAGGCTGCACAGATACGTTTTAGGTTTCATTACAGGGTACAGGGATTAATCATTGTTTGTTTATTTATTTATTTATTTAGATTTTCATTTATTCTTTATTAATTTCCCTTCTTTTCATTCTATTTTATTTTTGTTATTTTATTTTTTATTTCTTTCATTCTGAATGATACTAAAATATATCAATACGTTTATAATTTTTGATTTAATTTAAATTTAATTTTTTCACTCTTATTATTAATCATGTTACACACACAGGCCCGAAATACACACATGCACAAACAGGACCTATATACATGCAATTAAGGAGAGAGGTTAGAGCGAGGGGGCTGCCAGTGACCAGCGCCCCGAACAGTTGGGGGATGAACTGGCACTTCTCCAGCCACCAGTCCACACTCCATACATGGTCCGCATCGGGACTTGAACCAGTGACCCTACAGCTCCCAGCCAAGTCACCTTTGGACTGAGCTACTGCCGCCCAAAGATTCTTCTACTTTGTAAGATTCTTCAAAAAATAAAATTAATGTATGACAGAAGAAGCTGTTTCTTTTCTGCATGACATCTTCTGTTTTCTTTTTTACATATTTGAAATAAAACAAAATGAAATAATAATAACATGACCTTGAATTTTACTCTATATTTTTTAATTTTAAATGTGGTGATTTTGACTCTGAAACATTGTTTAAATCTTCACTGTGACACTAAAACTTTCCATTCATTTACGTTGAGTTGGCTGCTCTTTACGGCAAAGTGGACACGCTGTGGTTGTTTGTTCGCCTCTTCCATTGTCCATCTGTGCTAACCTTCAGTGATGCAGGGGTCTCCTTACAAGTTACTTTTCACACAGTCGTACAAACAACCTTAATCACACACACACACACACACACACACACACACACACACACACACACACACACACACACACACACACACTCTGGATTGCTGTGTGAAATCTCATGTTTATCTTCCAGGTTCCTCCACTTCAAAAATTATTGATCCTGTCATCTTATTCACGACACACAATTTAAATGGATGACTCATTTCTGCTTGTATTGTTGAGATTTGTGAGAGGAAGAAAAAGGAACTGCACATGCAGTCACTTCCAGCGTGTCCACCCACACATCCATTGTGCCAGAGTGCAGCTGCATCACCGTGGTCATCTACCGTGGTCAAAGGTGTCCCGGGGGTGGACAGGCCTCGGGCGATCAGGTGAGTGGTATGTATCTGCCTGCACGTGCCAGACGTGACACGCCTTCTTTCTCTGCTCTTCACTTATAATAAAGCCTGCTTCAACAATGTTCTTTATGAAAGGTTATTGTTCAAAGGTGCTGGAAGCATTTGCAGATTATGAGACAATAAGTTCCTGGCCACAGACATGCAAAAGACCCCACCAGTATTACATAGGAGCAAGACACTAGCGACGTTGTGTCTTTCTATCGACATTAGGTGTGTCTTTATGCTCATTGTGTGTCTCTTTGTAGTCATTTTTGTTTCTTTGACGTCATTTTGCATCTCTTTGTCGTCAGTATGTATCTCTTCGACAGGGGCGTTTGTGTGTGGGGGGGGGGGGGGCGTTTAGTCGGCGACCCACAGAGGCTGAGAGTCCAAAGTCTTGCTCAAGCTAGAGTGCATATATTGGTATCATGAGAAACTAAATGATCTAAGGAATCCTTTGGTGTCAAGTGCCAACCAACTCATGTGAGGCTAAATGTTGGGAAAGGAAAATCTGGCATGGCAACTTTCAAAGGGGTCCCTTGACCTCTGACCTCAAGATATCTGAATGAAAATGGGTTTTATGAGAACCCAAAAGTCTCCCCTTTTATCCAGGCAGTTTGGAAATGAAAAACATGCAGTTTACAGCTCTAATGTGTGATTTTATTCTAAAATGCACTATTGTAATGCACACTGGGTTCCATTAACAGTGTTGAATGCCATGAATTGGGTCTGACCAGAAAGCTGAGACTCTTGTGGATTCCATGAGCCTGTGTGATTCATGTGTGATGGTGTGATGCCCCCATAGCCATTCTATTGTAGTGGCAGCATTGTTAGAATAAAATGAGCTGTTGTGACCACTAGATCAGGGGTTCTCAAACTTTGTACATGACAAACCACATCAGAAAGTATCAGGCTCTCTCAAGTACCACCACTAAGACCGGTGTTAAAATACAGCAGCGTAGGCCGACACTATTCAGCTACGGACAGGAGGGTTTATTCCTAATCAGAAGATGATTTATTGTTGACCGTCTTCAGCCATGACTTCAGTTTCAGACAGACTGATCTAAATATTCTCCTCCTGATCCGCACTTCTCTCCCTTATAGTTCCCATTTGGAGCCATGATTGCAGTGTTTTTAAACCAATCACTTTAACTCTTCTGACGCTCTGCCATCACAGTTTAGCTTGTGACTCATGGGCGTGGATAGGTACATGCTGATATTGAAATAAAAATATTACAGGAAATGTGAAACTTATTTTAAATTACCTTTCATGGATCTTAAAACTTTAAGTATTTTCATTTGAAATGTTGTAGTATTTTGGTACTATTATATTTATTTAGTTATTAATGTTTCCTTTTTTATGTTGGAGATTCTTTCCACCAAGTACCACAGTTTGAGAACCAGTGCTCTGGGATAATCACAGCCTCATGAAACTTTGCAACCACAATCTAGAGACCTGGAGCATGAAACAAACATCTTCACTCTAGATTTACTGTACAACTGAGCTCTCTACAGCATCTAAAACACAAATAGTCGGGTACATCAGAGGCCTATTGGACAAACTACATGCCACCCCTGCAAAGGTCAGAGTCCCTCTCGGGCCACCCCGGTCAAAAAAGTCTGGACACGCCCCTGCTTGTGAAAATTTGCAGCCGAAGACCAAGAGAGCCCTGCCCTGACCCATTGGGCCTGTGGGCCTGTGCCTAGTGATCCATTCATGGATGAAAGGATTTTATAGATAAATTTTTAGGCATGATTTGATCTAAGATGTATACAAACTGTATTTATTGTATACGACTAATTCAAGGCCTTGCTGCAATACTACTTTTATCACTGGAGGGCGACGTTTCTCCGCTGTGTGAAATGTCTTGCTTCTCTTTTCTGGAATCTCTCCCCCCAGTGATAAAAGTTAAATATTGAATCAACGTGTGCTTTTTGAATTAGTCCGTGTCGGTCAGTTTTAAACAGATCTGGGGTGTATAATAGAGATTTAATTTGTTTTTATTCAAAAGAATGGCTGGTATGAACTTCTTCCTTGTACACATTTACACCCATGTGTATGCTTCCTGTTGTGCTGTGGTGCAGAGCATCTTCTCTCTGCTGCAAAGGACATGTGACAGCAGCTTTGGTGGCCAACCAGATGCCACATGTTCTGACGATGGTGGCAGTGACTCAGTGGAAGAGAGTGGGTCTTGGGCAAGACACTGAACCCCGAATTGCTCCCCGTGCTGCGCATGGGTGTGTAAATGTGGTGTGAATAGTTCGATCATATTAGATGGTATGTAGATGTCCACTGCCGACAGTGTGAATGTGAAGAGTAGTGTGAAAGCGCCTTGACTAGTCAGAAGACTAGAAAGAGGCTATATAAGTACAATTCCACTAACCATTACGATAGGTGACACAGACAATCTATGTATATTGCAGTTTGCAAAATGTAACATACTGCCAACTACTTAGGTTTTGTGTAATAGTTGTTATTATTCGCCTGTGAATGTTCTCATTTGTCCAGGTCATCGTTATCCCCAAAGCAATTTCAGTCAAAAGCAACTGGACTTGGTTATTTGTCTAGGAAGACGTTTCACCTCTCATCCAAGAGGCTTCATCAGTTCATGTACCTATCTGACCAGGCTGGGACTGGTCCAGGACCAAGACCAGGACCAGGCTGGGACTGGACCAGGACCAGGAACAGGCTGGGACTGGTCCAACTATCTGGTGTGAGATCCTGGTATTTAACGTCTCACAAGGCCGATGATGTCACTGGAACCCTTTGTGCTCCAAGTGCCAACGACCGTCGTTAGAGTGACAGTCGTTGGTGGGAAGTTGGTTTGGACTTCGTTAGTGCTCTATTAAGTCTTAACGACAGCCGTTGGAATCACAGGAGGCCATTTGTGAACAGTTGTTCTTTGAAACAACAAACCACCTGTCCTCTGTGTCCAGGTTTACAAAACAAACAAAACAAGAACAACTGCACTATATCATGTGAATATGTATATATGTCTATTTCTTCCCTTTTTAAAATTAATTCTATGGCTTATTTTTTATCTTATTTTGTAATATGTTTCTGCTTTGTAATATTCTGTTGCTGCTGTGACAAACAAATTTCCCATCTGCGGGACATTAAAGGTTTTCTGATTCTGATTCTTTCTGAGGATAAGGACATTGTTGTCATCAAAGGAGTGGGCTTTCTCCTTGAGATGTAAGTGGACAGCGGAGTCCAGGCCTGAGGAGTTAGCTCTCCTGTGTTGGGCCATGTGTTTATGCAGTGGTTGTTTAGTTTCTCCAATGTAGAGATCTTTGCATTCCTCGTTGCATTGAACAGCATAAACCAGATTGCTTTTGTGGTGGTGTGGTGTTCTGTCCTTGGGATGTACTAGTCTCTGTCTGAGTGTGTTGCTGGGTTTGAAATACACAGGGATGCAGTGTTTGTTAAAGATCCTCCTGAGTTTCTCTGATACCCCAGCCACATACGGAAAGACTATGTTGTTTCTCTTGTTTTCCTTTTTTTCCCTCAACTACTTTGGTTTTCTTTCTGGAAGCAGCTGAAGTTTTCACAAAGGTCCAGCTGGGGTAGCCACAAGTTGTGAGGGCGCCTCTCAGGTGCTTGCGTTCTTCCCCTTGGGCCTGTGAGCTGGTGGGTACGTTATCAGCTCTATGTTGCAGTGTTCTGATAACTCCAAGCTTGTGTTATTATTCGTGTTTGTGCTGCCCAATGCACAGGAGCCGATACTTCAAGCTAACACAAGCCCCAAGGTGCCTAAACACAACAAACATGTGAAACCCATATCAGTTTCAACACCTTTTCCTATTCCAACATATAAAATTAAACATTCATTCTAAATGAATAACATCTTCAACCAATGTGGGATTAACATCATCTTAAATTGTTAGTCAAATAAGGCTGCAACTAATGATCATTTTCATTGTTGATTAATCTGTTGATTATTCTCCTGATTCATCTACTAGTTTTTTGCTCTATAAAATGTCAGAAAGTGGTGAAACACATCACTCAGTGTATTCCAAAGCCCAAGATGGCGTCCTCAAATCACTTTAGCACATGTTTTGGCTCCTAGAGGGCACTTTAGCACATGTTTAGGCTCCGAGAGGACACTATAGCACATGTTTAGGCTCTAGAGGGCACTTCAGCACGTGTTTAGGCTCCTAGAGTATACTTTAGGACCCGTTTTGGCTACTAGAGGGCACTTTAGCACATGTTTTGGCTGCTATGAGGGAACGTTAGCATGTGTACTGGCTCCTAGAGGGCACTTAAGCACGCATTTTGGCTCCTAGAGGACACTTTAGCACATGTTTTGGCTGCTATGAGGGAACGTTAGCATGTGTACTGGCTCCTAGAGGGCACGTAAGCACGCATTTTGGCTCCTAGAGGACACTTTAGCACATGTTTTGGCTGCTATGAGGGAACGTTAGCATGTGTACTGGCTCCTAGAGGGCACGCATTTTGGCTCCTACACTTTAGCACATGTTTTGTTTCCTAAAGGACACTTTGGCACACGTTTTAGCTCCTAGAGGACACTTTGGCACACGTTTAGGCTCCAGAAGGACACTTTCACCTGGTTTTTAGACACTTTAGCACATGTTTTGTTTCCTAGAGGACACTTTAGAACACGTTTAGGCTCCTAGAGGGCACTTTAGCACGCGTTTTGACTCCTAGAGGACACTTTAGCACGTTTTGTTACCTAGAGGACACTTTAGCACAAATTTAGGCTCCTAGAGAGCACTTTAGCACGTTTTTCAACAATTTTCCAGTGAATCTACCAAATATTTGGGATTGGTAAGAATTAGTAATGAATCCATCTTTGTTCGTATTACATTTTTTACTAAACATTTTGAAAGGTACTTCTGTAAATCAAACCAAAAACATCTTCAATAGACTCCCCTCATAATTACAGAAAGTGCATCCGTTAGTTTCAGTTGGAAAGTAACGACAGAACCTTATTGTTGTTGTTGTTGTTGGGTTGCTTTGACCTGTAGCCCAACACAAAGAGGTTTTAATATAAATTAATTCATTGTTATAACCCCTTTGTTGAGGTAAATACACATGATACAGTCCACGAGCGATGGAACATGTCGACGCTTCTGTGACGTAGACGGGCAACGACGTTTCCGTAGCAACTGGGGCCGATCCGTTATAACCGCAGCGGCTGTTGTACACTACCGGAGCTCATCGAGGACTGTAGGGGGGGATCGTCGTCTGTAACCGGACACCTCCTCTGTCTTGTGGGGCCGTAGAGACACAGGGGGCGACGCAGTATCGAGGCGGCGAGCCCCGCAGTTCCGCGCGGAGATGCTGAATATGTGGAAAGTCAGAGAGCTGGTGGACAAAGCGTGAGTACCGAGGAGCAGGTGGAGCTAACCGAGTAGCCGGGGCAGCTTTAGCCGGGCAGCATCAGCAGCTTTTACCGCTGACAGAGGAGAGGATACGGCCGTGACGTCACAGAGATAGCCCCTCAGCTGTTAGCCTACTAGCTGGCTAGCTGCCAATCTTCAACCTTGTGGCATAAACAGATGCGTGTTTCACAGTGGTTTCTACCATTGTAAATTATTCTACATTTGTTCATTTAGGTCAGGAAAAAATACAATATTGCACACTGCAAATTAGTGTATTTCCCTTTCACAACAGAAAGGTATCCGGTTGGCTAATTCAGCTAGCATTGCTAAGCCCAGATCGGCACTGTGTGCTGTCTGTGTCGGTGCCGCTGCTGCTGCAGCAGAATCACGCCCTGTCCCGCCCTGGTGATGCTCGCTAAACCTCCACCATACATTCACCTTGGATTATATCCAGGGTAGAAAGCTATGCATAAATGAAGGGAAGCTAAGTGGCTAGATAATTGTATATGTGGAGAGTACATGACCTGCCAATTAGCGATCCAACCATGTCTCAACGAGGCCCATGCCCCCATGGTCCCCGGACAGAAAAGACAACAAAGCTTGTTGGCCAAACAGATCACTCTACAGGAGCTAATGCTGGTGTTGCATCCTACTACAATAGAATACTTCTTTGTGATGTGTGTATTTGTGATATCTGTTCTTGCAAGTATTATGTGCAGTAGAATGAATCGTCATTATACTGTAAGGAGGAGGGAGAACAACAGCTCCCTGTCCTGTTTATTGCAAGAGGCACTCTGAGTTATACGAATAACTCTGCTGAGTAAAACCCAAACCCACGTTAGATGTCGATGCACTTTTACTAAATAACCAAGTTAAAACATGTGATGATTAGGATGGTGTCACTATTTGGAGGGCAAGGTTTGTGGGAATACAATAAAAGCTGTTTTAATTAGCTTTACAAAGGAAAGTCATACATGCAAACTCACAATATGTTTAACAGAGCAACAACAAACAGAAATGGCTTTATTGGCTGAGTATGTGTACACATACAAGGATTTTGACTCCGGTTTTCCGTTGCTCTCACTGTACTACTTACACAGAACAGCTAATAGCAAGGACAACAAATCTGGACAAAGGTAAAACACACATTATAACAATAACACAGTTACATTAAAGGATGAGAGGAGTGAAAAACAGCTCTAATGACAGTATAGACTCTTGGTTCGGTGCAAACTAATCCCACGAATGAGCATACTACACATTATAGTCGTTGACTTGATATTAAGTCTATTGTAGTGATGTAACTGATGTCACAGATGTGACCTTTTAGAAAGTCCTCTTAAAAACTGTCTCTAATCTCTCAAAGTCAGTTAATGTGGGAATGACCTGACACCTCTTTTTCATCAATAGTACAGCCTTGAATCAACAATAACATTATAAATCAGAATCTTTTTCCTCTCTGAAATAACACATGAGATGCGTATAGGTAGTTCGTTTTGTATTATGTTGGGTTTTTTACTGATACATGATCCAGTGCTTTGGCGAGAGTTGGACTGATATAGTGTAGGAAGTTTAAAAATATTTGCGGGAAACGTTCTGCCCCTACTGTCTAAAAAATTGAGGGGCACTTGAAAAAATGTTTAGTGTATAAAGTTTCTGTTTTTAATGTAAATTAAGCACGGATAAAAATGCATTCGATAATCACCATCTTGTGCCAACACAAGTAAATAAAAGCCTAATATTGCTGTTAAATACCAATAAAATGATGTCCTTTTGTTCAATTAGGACATTTGCCTAGACTGGTGAAATACTGTGTGTACACATTCTTTGTCAACATTTCGGGGGGCAATTTCATACGATTATCCCTGTTTTATACAGTCTATGCATTATCACCACACCAGAGAAGTGTGTTCAAGACATAAGTTACACTCCCTAAAGTTGTTTCTTTTTTTTTAAGTTCAGTTGCATTTATTTCAGTTCGCTTTCACCTCATTAACATCTTGGGTTTTACTACAGCATGTTCAGTCATTTGGATTTTGTTTGTGGAGCTTTTATGCCAGTCTTAATACGCATTTTTAATACATTTCAGTGGCGTACACCTGCCTTTTATTTTGTGCCTTGGAATATACAGTCCCTGGCCACTTTAATGGGAACACCTGTAAAATGTAATGTGATCCAAGACAATAGCTCAATCCTGAATTATACCTTAACAAAGATAATAAAATTAGGACTGACCCGGTCAGGGAGTTGTTAATTTAACTGTATGTTTATTATTGAGGTTGTAGTTTGCAGTGGTGTTGGACTGGTCTACAATATATTGAGATGTGTTTCTGATGTTTTGCATGAGTATGACACCACCACTAACTACAACCTCAGTAATAAAAATACAATATAGTTGAATGAACTCCTCTTGTAACGTTTTAACTGAAACCGACCATTATAAGCTCTGTAAAGGCGAATGATTGTGTAATAAAGTGAACAGGGAGTGTAGTTTCGAACATCAAACATACCAGCTAGCTACTATCTAATTTTGTTACAGTGTTTTGGTCTTTTTAATATTTTTTGTATATATCTTTCAACTATCTTGATCTTTTACTTTGGGTTTTTTTGTACATGAGGTTGGTAATTAAACTGGGAAATTTCAGCTGCCTGTGGGTAGTTAATATGCACTTGTCCTGCAGAAAAGGATCAATTTGCAGGTTACTATAAGATGCTTAAGTGTGGGTGTTTTATTAGCACTCAAACTGTACAGTGACAAGTCATGTTGCAGTATGCCAAAAGCATCTTTTCATTTTAGGGAGATTGATTAACTTTGCCCTGTATACCTCTATAGATCATGGAAATGATTTACGTTGGTGCTGCAAACAAGGCCTCCAAGAATACGTTGTCCATAAATTCGTTTTTTAATTTCAATCTCTATTTTCCACAGTTACGTTTCCAACCCTATAGGCTAAATCATTGTGAGAACAAGAGTCACAGTGAGAATACTGACAGGAAAATATCATATTTCACTCTGATTGTCTGCTCACAGTTTGAGACCCTACCTTCTTCGGTTGGCTCTACCCTTAAAAGCACCAATTATATTGCAAATGTGACAAAAGAGAACAGATGGAAGAAAGTTGCATAAAGGAAAGATGAGTGAATAGACAGAAAAAAGGTGATAAGAAGAGGAAATATACAGTATAGAAGTAGCACACACAGAGAGCTCAGCAGAGCTATAGATGGAGAAATAGACAGACAGTTGTTGTTTGTGCCTGGCTGCGCACGATGAATACACTCTATTATTGATCTTCCTCAACAGAACTGGCAGCTGCAGTCTCGCTTTTCCTGCAGATTAAGAATCACACTATTATTGAGCTCTGTCTGTCTTATCTGCTGACAATAACACACAGAGGCACCTCCAGTATTGAAGATGTCTCTTATTCTCCTTTAGCTGTGAAGGTGGCAGAGCTCAGACGGAGAGGAATGGTGCTGTGGAATAAAGGAGTAATGATAGGATCAGGAGATTGGGAGAAGCGAGGAGCAGGAGATGAGACAGGATAGAAAGTTAAGTAAAGGAGACAGACATTTGAAGGTCTGGTGAAGAAGGAGGGAGGAATGACAGGCTGAAGGAGCGGTAGATAAGGTAGAGTCACGGCAGAGAGGTTTGTTTCACTGCAGTGCTTTGACTGTGGGTTTTTATTTTCCAGAGGTCTGTAGACTAAACCATGCCCATAAAGAGATACAACATACAAACACAGCCGCTGTTGAGCCCACAAAAACAAAGAGGGTAGGAAGCAGACACTGTATGGGGAGGTTTGGCTGTGTTTACCTCATTGTTTTACACACACACACAAATGGATATACACACCTGCTCACCTCACTTCCATGCACACACTGAAACATCTCTCTTTGTGTGTGCGTCTGTCCTCTGAAGTGCAGTGATCAGAACATAGGCTTTTAGAAAGCTGTCATTCATAATGCAGTGAGTTGAGATTCTCCACATCTAACCTGATTTCATTGTAGTTTGGATGTAGCATTTGTTGTCCTAACCCTGTTTCCCAAAGTTAGTGTGTGTGTGTGTGCATGTGCGTGTGTGTGTGTAAGTTAGATATGATAATGACGCTCTGTTTGCCAGAGGGATTGTTTGTTATTTAGGAGTTGCCCTCATTGCATTTGAGTGTGTTCTACTGTGTAAATGTATTTTTGATCGTCTGTATTTCTGTCTGCCTGACCTCTGGAAATGTGCTGAGTGGCTTTTGAAGGAGCCACAGAGCTACTGACCGACCAAAAGACAATAACAAGCTCTGTGTTGACAATAAGTGACCAGAAAGAGCAGAAAGTAAAGCAACACGGCCCCACTTTTTTTCAAATACATGAAATAATGATGGAACTGCGGATATTCTGCCGGTGTAATTTATGAAGAATATACGTTTGTGTCAACAGCACTAATGTGGTGATGAACTACTCAGAGATCGAGTCCAAGGTGAGAGAGGCCACCAATGACGACCCCTGGGGACCCTCCGGACACCTGATGGGTGAAATAGCCAAGTATGTGTAACACGCATATAGACACAGTTTCTGTATGTGCACGCAAATACATGCCTGTTAAAACTAACAGGTAAAGTGTTTTTGAGGAGAAATAGGAGTTCACTTAGAAAGACAAGTAAGGCTCTGGTCACTAAACCTGATTATGCTTTGGTTTGCCGGCATTTTATTTTGATTGTGTGGTTGTGTGTGTGTGTGTGTGTGTAGATCTACCTTTATGTATGAGCAGTTCCCAGAGGTGATGAACATGTTGTGGACCAGGATGCTGAAGGACAACAAGAAGAACTGGAGACGAGTCTACAAGGTATTGTTACACTCTGGCCGGTTGTTTAGTTTTTTTCCCAGGTGTGCCTGTGTATACATTTTATGAAAAGGAGATTTTGTCCACAAAGACTCTCCTCAAGTTAAGAGATTAACATTAGTAAACAAAATGGTCATATCCAACGTCAACCCCGTACAGTCAGAGCTCACCCTGTTGAAAAGGTTAGTTGTTTCAAATAGCTGAGTCTCTGAGCTTCTTTGTGACTCCCAGTGTTTACACGACTGAATGGATTAAGACATTTTTTTTGCTTATTGATTCTCTGTTTCTTTATTTTTTATTTTAAATAAGAACAATTGATATTTTTTAAAAACAGCACACATATACAGATGTTTGAATCCTGTATAGTGCAAAGATAAGAGCAGTGCATCTCAGTATAGTCTTGTGTCCTGCCCACATAATCATAAGACTGATATATGCAAAGATTATAAATTATGCAAGAGCCAAGGAAGAATGAAGGAATTTGGATATTTTAGAGAGAAATTAAGCCGAGTTTAAGAGAGGGGGCAGTTGAGTAAAGCAGAACTGACTTTAAATATATATATTTTTAGGAAAGATTATTTCCCACTAAGTAATTCTGGCTACATCCCCACCATAGTTAACTCCCTTATCACGTCTCTCACTCAATCTCTTACTATCTCTCTTTATCTCCCTCTGCCAGGCTTTACTGCTGCTGGCCTATCTGATCAGGAATGGATCTGAAAGAGTCGTCACCAGTGCCAGAGAACACATCTACGACCTGCGGTCATTAGAAAACTACCACCTCATCGGTGAGTCTCTAAATGAAAATTAGCTCTTCTTCTTATTCGTCTTTACTTATATGTTTATGTTTATTATGTCAGAAAGGTCACTGATCCAAAATAAAAAGGGGTCATTGTCTGGGGACCATGAACACACTGTGCTCAGTAAAACTTCAGTCTGCCCATTGGATTGTGATTATTCTTTCTTGAGGAAAGGTCAGAGATAACCAAAAAGGTAACCATTGAATATCTCAAAATTCATGGACTATCTTGACATTTAGTTTTTCAAGACACCTTGCCTCTGACCAGGGTGGGTGGCACTAGATGAAAGGTCAGGACGTCACCAAAAATGATTATGCACAGTAAATGCCATATCGGTTTTGGTCAGTAGTCCACCTGCTTTAGTTTTCTGTGTTTGTGTGTCGGTCCAGATGAGAACGGTAAGGATCAGGGCATCAATGTGCGTCAGAAGGTGAAGGAGATGGTGGAGTTCATCCAGGATGACGACAGACTGAGAGAGGAGAGGAAGAAAGCCAAGAAGAACAAAGATAAATACATTGGAGTCTCCTCTGACAGTATGGGAGGAGGAGGAGGCGGAGGAGGAGGAGGAGGTGGCGGTGGAGGAGGAGGAGGAGGAGGAGGAGGAGGAGGAGGAGTAGGAGGAGGAATAGTAGGAAGCATTAAGAACTGTAAGTAATTTTTTACATCTCCTTTGACAGCTCAAGTCACATGTGGGTTAAAATGATAATGATGATAATAACTCCCCTTATCCAAACTCGTAGGAATTAAAATGCATGTAATCAAGCATTTTTTCTAGTTTAAAGTTAAATTTGTACTACAAGACAAAAATAATGGTTTATTGAGTAACTGATTGATGTGTCCTCGATAATAGGCCAAAAAAAGGGCAAATGACAAGAAAATAGTGGATTCATGACATGAAACACAGAACAGCATCCTCTTTTTTGAGCATCTGTAACTAGAAAATGTTTTTAATTATTTAGTGACTTAAATAATTATCAAAGCAGTTATGGATTCATTACAAAGGTTTTATTGTTCTAGGGTATTGATCCAGTCAAGTAAAATCAATAAAGAAAATGTAATATGCAATAAAGAGATGTTTTATTACGTATTTAATTCTAATCTGCCCACTTACTAAAACATTTAATTAGTGTTGTGCTTTTAAGTCCTGTATTGATGAGAAGACATGATTAAAATGAACTGATTTGATCGTTTGAAAGAAGCTTCTACAACGTGAGGATTTGCTGTTGTATATCATTATGAATTGTATAGTTTTTGACTTTGAACTGTTAATCCGACGTAAGAACAAGACATTTCAAAGACCAAGCAAATAATTGAAAAAATGTTTAAATAAGAATTTGCAGCATCTCTGATCTTATTGTTGCTATTAGTGTCTTATATTTTTTTTTACAGATTGGCCAGTGTCAGACAACATTGTTCAGCTAAAACTATGAGGTTTATATGAGCAGTTTGAGAGACTGTGTATGTCCTTTGGTGGATGCCTGTGAAACTGCACACGTTTACAAAGTCTTGCTCTTCCTTCCAGCTAATGAGTTGGACCGCAGTAAGTGGGATGAGGACTGGGATAAGAGCAGAGGAGCTTTCCCCTTTAGCGAGAAGCTCGGAGAGATCAGTGACAAGATAGGCAGCACCATCGACGACACACTCAACAAGTTCAGAAAGAAGGAGCGAGATGACTCACCCGACAGAATCAGGTAAACGTACACACTGTCGATGTCCGCATGCAGACCTACATGTAACATTATACTTGTACATGTTTCTAAAACGTCTGGATGGATGTTCGTTTTAAAATGGTCTCAGGGTGTACGCTGAAGTTACTACATGCTTCCTGTAGTCAATAGCTAAATCCCCCGAGTGCTGCTTATCATGCGTCCTTGGTGTCTGGTTGCCATAGTGACAATGAGGAGGACCGAGCATCGAGAAACGGGAGGCAGGAAACCCTTGAGTTCAAAGATGAGGAGGAAACTGTCACAACAAAGAGTATCCAGATCACACAAGCAACAGAAACCACAACCACCACCACGCGGAAACGCAGCGGAGCAGCAAGCAGTAAGATTCTGGACCTGGGAGCTGCAGCCCACTACACGGGAGACAAGAGCCCCGAGGAGAAGGTACTCTCACAAACACTCACGCTTTTCAAAAGAGTGCAATATATTTTCATTAGTACATGTTTAACCACTGTGTCTCTTTTGTTTCTATCTGTAGTCGTCAGTCAGGCAGTCTTCCAGTAGTGGTCTAGCTGACCTGCTAGTGATCGATCCTTTATCCAATCAGAGTACAGCAACAGGTAACTACAAACTCTTACACACACAGGAAATGAAGGCCGTGAATTTGGTGTCACTCTTTGTTTGACAAAAAAAAATCTCTGTCCTTTGCTTTTTTTAATCATTGTGTGTGTGTCACAGAATTTTTGGATACTTGTAATTTATAAATCTTAACCTTTACAAGGCCAACCATGAATCCTGCATTCTCTGTGTGAAACGGTTTAAAAACAACCTGCTGACTGTTACCATATCCCACAACCTGAAATGATCGTCCTGTTTGTACATCGCTGAGTAGGCCTGTGATAATGAACTACAGCATGACACGAGAGAACCCCAGAAGAGACAGAGGCATTGTGTGGCCCGTGCATCCTGTTCTGTATAGATAGGAGATGACAAATCATCATTGCTTGCATGTGTGTTGGTGAAGAATGAGGAGTCTGAAAAGTGCTCTCTTCCTGTTTGAAAACATCATCCGGCTGAGCTCTTGTGTTTTTCACCCTATCTGTGTTTTGTCTCCTCCATAAAAGGAGAATCACTGTAAGGGGTTTGGGGTCCCTGCTTCTGATTCTCAGCATGTTGCATGAAGCGGCAGGAGTGAACATTTTTCTGCAGAGAAATGCTTTGACAATAAACCACGGAGAAAAGCTGATCCCGTTTGTTTGATCTTTATTGACCAGATTCTTTTACATCGTTCGTGTGTGTGTGTGTGCAGGGGGCAGTTCTGACCTCATTGGTGGCTTTGCTGACTTCTCCTCTCCTGCAGCCTCTGCCAGCCTCCCAACTTCCACTGGTAAAGTTGTTCTTGCTTTCACACCTGTTCACCTCGTTTGTTCCAGTCCAAGGGGGGAAATGATACACTGTTGCATCTTAGTTTAGGTCTGGTTCATGTTCACACTGGCTTTTTACAGACAATTAAACATTAAGTTACGGAGACTGACAAGTAACTCACTGATCAGACACGTTTGGCAATTGTCATTCGGCATCATCATTATGGAGAGTTTTAAGGGCCAAAACTAAATGTATAAATACATATCTAATATATATCATAACTAATGATATAATAAAATGCTAAAATAAAAAAACAATGACTAATGTAATGCTTAATTGTCCTTATTAATACATCACAAATCAAATGAGACATTAAATATATATTATACAATTCCGTGCTTGAATACATGAATGATTAATTATGTATCCTAATGCCTGATTGTCACCATAAAATAAGTCTTAAATCAAAAATATATCAATTAATAAATAAATATGCAAATCAAGTAACATATATATTACTTTATTTGCGTATTTATTTATTTATTAATTTATATATTTTTTCATTTAAGATTTATTTGATGGTGACAATTAGGCATTAGGATACATAATTATTCGTTCATTTGTTCAAGCATGTAATTGTATAATTAGTTACATTTTTATATGTATTTATTTTGGGCCCTTCAAGCCCTCCATATATCATTGCATAACCACGACCCACAGGGGGAATCAAGTTCCTGCTGACAGCAGTTTATGCAGCACTATGTGTATATTAATATGTGTATAAATGATGTTCTCTGGTGTAACAAAGAGCTCCCAGAGAAATAAAGCATTATTAGTATTGATAGTCTGCAAATCAATCACACTTTCTAAATAATGACCAACTGCAGACTGCAGTCAGATCACAGTTGGCACCATGAGATGCACCTTAATAAAAGCCATGTCGTACACACTTTTTAATGTATTTAGATTATTTTTAGGACACAGTGAAGGAGTGGAGGCATTTCCTGTTAAAATTCAAGACACATGTTTCAGAATGCTACAATTACAACTAAACATATCACGACTCTCTTATGAGCAGCTGCTGCATCATCCAACGGAAATGGAGAATTTGGAGACTGGAATGCTTTCTCAGCCAATCCAGCAGCTTCGTCCAGCTCTGGTCCCTCCCAGCCCGTCACTGACCTGTTTGGCAGCGTCCAGTCACCGACAGCCCCAGCCTCTAATCCCGCCACAGCCCCACCTTCTGCCGAGCTCTTTGACCTGATGGGTGGAGTGAACCATCAACCACATACAACACTCAGCGCCTCTCAGAGCATGACTTTCTCTCTGGGAGGGGCGACGCCGGGAACATCTGTTGCCATGCCAACCATGGCCCTTTCTCGCTCTCAACAGGTAGGTAGGGTACACCTCACAGGATGGCCTAGTTTCAAACTGTAAGAAATCTAAATATTGATTTATATAATAAATTCAACTAAAATAATTACACAGAAGCTTCCAATGTGTATTTATCCAATGTTTCAATTAATAGTATGAATTAATACTGCAATAAAAATGGAATAAAATAAATAAAACTATTTATATATATATATATATATATTTTTTTTTTTTTTTTAAATCAAAGTTTGACGTATCTGTACTTTATTTAAGAGCTTGGGAGGCATGACATCTCAGCAGCCCATGGGACAACAGCAGAAGATGGGTGTTGGCGGTCCAGGATCGTTAGGGTCGACCTGGTCTGACCCCTCCGTTAACATCAGCCTGGACTTCCTATCAGCGGGCCTTAACCCCACTAAGACACCGCCCACACTCAACAATATCATCCAGCAACAAGGTATCATGTTCCATACTGTGATGCATTTTCTGTATTCATTTGACACAGCATGGTGATGTACGGTCTTTAAAAGTCTTAAATAACATTGATTTCATTTTTTTCCTAAAGAAAAAAAAGTTCTTCAAAGGTATTTTAAAAGTCTTGATCTCATCTCATCTCATCTTAATCCGCTTAATCGGGGTCGGGTCGCGGGGACAAAAAGTCTTCATATTTGTTTGAAAATATTCTTGTTTGTGATTTAAGCCAAAAATCCCCAGTACCACTGTACAGACCTCTGACCTCATGTAAAATTTATATGTGGTCCTTATTCTGCTATTGTCTAAATTGGTTAATCCATTCATCAATCCATTTTTTGATGCATGTCTAGGGCCAGGTTACATGACTAATTAATAATACTAAATTATTATTATATAAAGCTGGGAAGTGCTGACAAAGGTGTGAAATAAACGTTAAAAAGTTCATGGACCTAAATAACTAATAGGTAAATAATTATAAGCTGTGTTCTCCCTTCTGGTTCTCATTGCCATCTTTCATACTTTGGCTGGTATGACTGTGAAACGGGTCTTAAATTACATTCTTATGTGGCTTCAATGTCTTTAAAAGTCTTACTTACACCTTGTTATGGCTTCATACTGTGTCACGACATTCAAAGTGTGGATCTCACTATCTGACCAACCTGTGTTAAAACAAAGTGGATTAACTCCTTTGTGTCCTCATGTGTCTGTGCAGGAGTGCCTCCCGTCAACCTGTTGGCCCAGAACTTCGGAGGACTTAACCTCAGCTCCCCGCCCCACGTAACTCCCACTAGACCACCAGCCAATCCCATGATACCATCAATGGCTACTGGCATGCCCACTTCACTGACCTCTGGGACCATGGGAATGGGGGGAATTCCAGTAAGCCAAGGCATGATGGGAATGAACATGAGTATGAATATGGGCATGGCCACTCCAGTGATGATGGGGGGCATGGGAGTGCCAGGAGTAGGGTCGGGACTTGCACACTCCATCACCCCAGCCGGGGTTCCACCCAAACAGGATGCCTTTGCTAACTTTGGCAGTTTTGGGAAATAAAGGAGTGCAAGTGTATGTGTGTGTGCGCGAGACATTATGAGAGTGTGAACCGCAGAAGGACTGCTGTACTGGAAGACAAACGTGCATGTTTCTCTCTCTGCTGTCTTTGCCGTGCAGGCACCAGTGATCTGTTGACATGGTCTTGGAGGTACGGAAAGCGCCCACTGGTGCCCCTCACCCATTTGATGTGTGAAATGATGTCACAAAGATGATAACTAAAGAGCAGGGAATGTGTCAACTCACAGCCACCATTCATTACTCTCCTGTGGCGAAAGGTTCCTCCTCTTTACCTGTTTTATATACCAACTTCAGTACGTTCTCCTTCATTACAAAACAAATCACTGCAAAAAGTTTTTCTCTGTAACTGCACAGAGAATTCAATCAATGGGGTTAACTGAAAGGAAAATGGCATTTCTGCGTTGTAGTCTGAGATATCAAGTGTTATACTTTCCAAAAAAATTCACTTTCAAAATTTAAGCCATTGCATTATTGCCAGAGTGACTCATTAGTCTCTCGCTCCTTGTGCTGACAGAACAGTTACAAAATCTGGAGTATACTGAATCGTTAATCTGTCCCTCCAGCAGAGGGCAGGACATCCTTTTTCTCCCCTCCCTTCTTTTCATCAGACTTGCTGCAGTTCACAATAACTCAGAGTACAGTTGGACACCTACAGTTTTATTGATGTTGAAAACACAACCTTGAACGGCTCAGAACAAAAGATCTCTAAAAATACTGTTGTGCTTTTGATATTACAATAATCAGTTACTGGTAAAAGTGACACTTTTCCTCTACTTGCCATTTGTTATGCTTATGTGAGTTTAATGCCTGATTAAAGGTTCAGTCAGTATTTTATTCAGACTACCATTCACTGAATTCTCGTGATGCCCCCCTGACATTGTGTCACTTCAGGCATGATGTCGTTGGACACGTGACTTTATGTCTGCATTGCTTTCTGACCCACATGGATCTCTTCTGTCTATTCTACTTTTTCACAGTTGATTGAATGGAGTTACAGAACAATGTGTTTTTAAAGAGTATTTGCCAACTGGTTACTGGAAAAGAGGGTAAAAGATCGTCACCATCTACAAAACTGAACATCCCAATCCTTCGCATTTCTTCCATGTTTTCAGGCAGCGTGCGCCTCCGAGTTTTTAGTTCAACCCAGCAACGTACCTTTAATGACAAACTGTTTTTTGCCAGCAAGCATTTTTTTCAGCCTGCAGCTCATTTGGTGGTCTCTTGGTGCAACAGTCGGTTGCACGTCTGCACCTAACAAACTGTGTACTAGGAAAATAACCACCCCTATATTTCACATGGATTACATACATTGGAGGAATTGTTTCATTAGCTGAGTTTTAATAAATGATTTTGGCTAATTGAGGCCAATCGAAAGGGTTTTGTGTGCGTGTGCGTGTGTGTGTGCGTGCGTGTGTGTGGTAATGGATGGGTATCGTTTTCTCTGTTTGATGTGAAAACACAGCTAAGCAAAGCCTCTTGTCATTTTCTGAGGCACTGCACTCCAAATGACCAAATCTTTATTTTGTTACTCTCAGAAGGATGATTCCATAGCTATTAGCTTAATATTTTATTAGTTTACTGTATGGGAGAGCCACTTATAGCATAATTTAGTTGGCAGGAATAATGTTTGTTGTTTCCTTTTCGGTACAGCTTGTTTGATTTTATTGTACTCTTATATTTTCTGTACTTCATTCGACATTAAATTAAATTATAACATTAAAGATTCGGTTTCCTCCTTTTTCTCAAGTGTAGGCGGCTTTTTGTGTCATTTGAGGCTGATTCCAATATTTTTTTAGAATCAATAACATTTCATTTTAACTTCTAAATCAAAAAATAAGTAAAGGAAATATATATCAGTAGTACTGGTAATGTATAGAAAACTTAATTAAAATTAGACTATGCTGGGGAAATAAAATGTAGCTATATTGGGCCTAGACAAATTAAAAACAGTTAACATAATTAATACTAAAATAAAATAAGAACTTTATTTATTTTTAAATGTCTGTAATTGAATTATGTGGATGGAACGTTTAGGCCCTGTGGAACGTCCAGAAACGTACTGTTGTCAGAGCAACCGACAGTTTTAATCAACAGCAACCTAGATAGCCTGTTAGCTAACAGCTAGCTTAGTAAAGTCAAATATTACGTGACAATGGATATGCACTTAAAGAAAAGAAATCGAGAACCGAGTCCACCAACCAGAAAGCTTCCACCCATATCAACATTTTGTAACAAACTACCGCTTTATAATAAGTCAGTAATGGTCAATTCAGGAAGTTCAGGTTCATGTCCAGCAGCGGCAAGTGGCTCCGAGGTCCGCGTTGGGAAGCTGCTTACATCCGGGGATCGTCTCCTCAACGAGAGGCTGCGTCACCCACCGGCCGGAGCAGGAGGTCATGGTCCGGTCTCACGTTTTACCATCCCGCCTACGGAGGAAGGTAGAGCGGGGATGCGTATATGGAAACGGCGACATAGGAAAATAAGGAGGAAATTCAATTCAATTCAATTCAATTTTATTTATAGTGCCAAATCTTTTTACCTTTTTATAATAACTCTCTCACCTCTGCCTGACAGAGAACTCTGCTCTCTCTACTGTTTTTTTGTATATATTATTATTGTTATAGTATATTTTCCATATTTTGTTGTAAATATTATTATTGTTTATTGTTTATAGCACACTGTGCACTGTATATATACACTATGTATATATTTGATTCTATTTATGTTATGTACAAAGTTTTTATTTGCTGACCCACTACTGCTGTTACAAAATAATTTCCCAGTCTGAGATCATTAAAGTAATTCTATTCTATTCTATCATAACAAAAGTTATCTCAGGACACTTTACAAAATAGGTAAAGACAACAACAATTCCCAACAATTCCCCCGTAGAGATGTTGGTAATGACAAAACATCAAATGTTAGAAAATCTTAATTATTAGATAAATCACATTTTGACATTCAAGTCATAGACACCTACTGTATATGAGATAGGCCTACTAAATTATAATGATTATTAACAGTAGACTACATTAATGAAATAATAATGTAAGTAAGAATAAGTAAGTCAAAGGTCATTAAAGTCAAAATTATGAGAGAGTAAATGAATAGTTAATAATACATCAAATCGCGCTTTTCTAGGTGCTCAAGACGCATTGACAAGAGCAACTAAATTAAAGAAGATAACAAAACAAAACAGCAAATCCAACTCTCTGGATCAAAGTCATGATATTGGTTATAATTTTGATATGGTAAGACAATAAAGATATTCAGAATTCTGACTTCTTTGACGAAGCATCTCATCAGATTGACATTAGTATTTTATTTTTATTTTCCTATTACAGAACCCCAAAATAGATGAGTCAGTTGTGGCCCAGGGATAGGAAAAAATAATAATTAGGAGTTTGACAGACACATGTTGGCTATACTGGACACTATTTAGGGGTGGTTTATTTATTGGTGTTTTGTCCGTCCATATGCATTTTTTTCTACAAGTTATGTTTATTGTGTTACGAATTACTAAGGGTATCATTATCTAAACAAGATCAATAATGTACTAACAAGCCTGTGTCTCATTCTGGATGTTTTCTACAAGTGTAAGTGAATGAATCAGTCCCCAAATGTCTCCTTCAGATGTGAAGACGTTGCAGTTTGGCACAGACAAGAATGGAAAAATTAAGCGGCCACCCAATGCCTTCATCGTGTGGTCTCGTATACACCGATGTGTTCTGCGCAAGACCAACCCTGGAGCTAGCTTGTCAGACATCAGTGTTGGGCTGGGCTGTGAGTGGTCCAAGCTCAGCGAGGAACAGAAGAGGCCCTACTATGAAGTGGCTCACAAACTGAAATTCATGCACAGGCTTCAGTTCCCTGGTACGGAAAATTAAGCCTCTGATGAGGTCAATGAAAACTTACTACAATACCATTATGTCTTGTGTGCAGACAAATAGTAGGATGTGTTTTCAGTTTGAATCTGTTCTGGTATGGATGGTGAACCTCCGACTTCGATTCACTTTGGACCTCTTCTTTGTGATATCTTGCCAGATTACGTGTATTGCCCCCAGAAGAAGAAACACATAGAGTGTTTGTCCTCAGGGCAAGGAGCAGGACAGGGCTGGGGCCAGGGCTGGGGCGTGTCCTCCTCACAGGATATGCCTACAGCTCAGTCCAAGTTACAGGGCCCTAGCGTGTACCCCTACCCCACTATGATGGCCTACTCAGTGAACTACCATCCTTCCCCAGATTTGAGCCCATATCATCAAATGGACCCCTACCCAAGGGTCCAGATCCACTGTCCAAGGTTAGGCATCTTCAGTGAAATATTTCAGCTGTTAGAGCTTGTTTACTTCCTCCAATGCTGCTGCCACATCCCATGTAATGAATATATATCCTCACAACTCAAAAACAATAGATCATTTCATTTTTAAATGTGCATTTTACTATCAACCCGCAGCATCACACAGGCAAAGCAAAAACACTGTTTCTTTTAGATTTCTTTAAAGCTGAAATGGACAAAACTCCAGGGACACTTGTAGTATATAGAACAACTTTATTGTTAGACTGACTCGCTGTTAAACAATACAGTTTTTACAAGAGGTGTCGCTGGAGTTTTGACCTTTTTAGACTTGATTCCCTATTCCATGCACCTAGGAAGTAGGTGAAGTTGTGCCATAACCCCCCCCCCCCCTTTAAAGCATCAGCAGCAAGTAGAGAATGGTGTAGTTTTTGTTATCAAATGTATTCCTAGAGCCAGCTTGTACAGTATACACGACCTCACTGACTGTTTCATGATACTTTAAGAGTGTGTCAGGATTCACATAATACATAGTTCATGACCTTTGCTTTGACACACTCAGTGGAGCATTTTCTAAATGACCTCCTGTGTGTTTATATCAGTTTTTTCTACAGACAACCAAATGCCAACGGCTTGACGAGGCTTTACCAAAACAGTCACCCGCAGAGAGACGAGATTGCATCAGAGCGCTTTGAGCCGCCGCATATTGTCACCAGTCCGCAGCTTTCAACCCACAACAAAGTGGAGTGTAAATGTGAGGAAGATGTTGATGTTGTTGGACTGGTCTAGCAGACATTTAGATGTCACAAAGGAACACTATTAGCGACATTTAGCAGTATCTACATTTGAATTTATGAGATATTAAAAATAAAATGTTCTGTGACTGTACCTGTGTTTCTTTAATTTGGCTGACACTTATAGCTTCTGATATAGCGAGCATGCATGATTTTATTATGGATTTAATTTCATTCAAATACAAATGTGGACATTTTTAAACATGAAGTGATTTTTTTGTACAATATTATTAAAGGTTTGTTATTACTCATTGTGCACATATAGAAATTAAATAAAAAATGATTTAGCATGCTTTCATATTATAATCAATTTAACACAGATGACACAATTAAAGGATGCTGCAGATAAGCCCCAGGTTGAAAGTAGGTGCAGTAAGATGAGAAGGGATCTGCCCCAGGAGGCGGAAAGTTACAGAGTAGGGAGTGTTCTTTCTACAGGAACTGGCTGTTCATTGGACGAACCACCGTGTGACCAGGGGGCAAAGGATTCAACTTGTGAGCGAATGAGAGCCAGTCTGGGAGTGATGGACAGTCCAGGGACTGCCTCAGCAACATTCTTCTGAACCAATAACAACAACTTAATTAACTGTATTGCTGTATAGATTCTTTGTGTGAGGGGGGCTCTGCGATCTTTCTGGCTCATTGGATGAAGCAGCAGCTTGGCTGATTGCCAGGATGACTGAGATTTTTGACCCCAAAGAGACCAAGCAGAATATCCTTTCCTGTTTTTAGAATAAACTTTTTTATAGCTTAAGAAGTAGTATGGCTTTCCTTATAAAAAAGAACAACATAGACTTTTACTACTTTTAAGTAGAGGACTTCAGTTGTTTTTCCTCCATTGTTCACAGCATTAGGCACAAAAAATACCCACAGCGTACAAAACACCTACCACCATCACAGTAAACAGAGAGAGAAGTGGTAAGAGCTAACGGAGTATGCAAAAAGTGGAAGTGATTAGGGTCCAACTCTGTTGATGCTTTTAAAAAGCAGCTAAAGACTCAGTTGTTTAAAATGGCTTTTGGTTCATGTTTGTAACTTTTTGTTTTTAAAGGGTGAATATGGAGAATGAGATGAACATCGCCATCTAGTGTCTCAAACTCATAGTTGCAACAACAAAATATAATTAAAAACAGTTTGGTTGCCAGGTTACCAGAGTCAGTTTGAGCCTGTTTGAACCCGTCCCCTCCGGCAAATCGCACCATAAAAACAAGTATTGCAGAGGAGTTTGACTGACAGTTACCATTAGCCGTCACAGCAAAGTAAACATGAAAGTTAGCTTACCGACCAAGAGGAATCTTAGCCATTTGGGCGTGCGTTTTGATGCCTTTGAACTCCTGGCCCATATTGACTATCGTCTTTGCCCGTCTCCGGTCACTCAGCTGCTGGGACAAATAAGCAGCTGCAGGATTGGCAAACTCCATTTCACCCACTGCCAGCCTACAGTAGCTGCACCGAACAACAGACAACACTGGCAATCCAAAATGCCCGCTGCTATTGGCTGCTACAATGTAAACAGAACGTGAAAGTCAGAAAGTCATTGTCAAACCCATTAAAAAAAACGCACCATGGGTGTATTTTCTTTTTAAATATAGCTTTTAATAAAGTTTTTACATATTCAATATTAAGTCTTTTTAATTTTATTTTCAGTGGGATTTATTTTTGCTTGCTCATTTTACTGTTACTGGTGTTATTTTAACAATTTTATCATGTGAAGCACTTTGACTCTGTCTGAAAAATCAACTTTTTGTTATTATTATAATTATAATTATAATTATAATTATTATTATTATTATTATTATTATTATAATTATTATTGTTATTATTATTATTATTATTATTATCAACAACACCCTGCACACTGACTGAACAAAGACACCATGAAAAACGGGACCTAATGAATGCTCCGTGAAAGGAGTCATCATCCAATCAGCTCGCACATCTCGGGCTGCGCCATGATTGACATCAACCTTTAGCGAATAGGAGAAGTGGAAACCACTTTAGGGGCGTTTCCAGGAAGAGAGCGGTTACATTTTCCTGTAATGGCGGACCAGACAGAGAGCGAGACTATCGGGTTCAGCGACAACAGGTCAGATAATGACAATTAAAGTGTTTAAAATGAATATAAGCTCAGCGTGGTGTCGAGCACAATCTGGTGTTTTATGCGAAGGTGGCGAGTGTTGTTTTCGGTCTGGAGGTTTCGACAAACAGCGGGGTTTACTTGTGGATGTAGCCATGCTAGCTAACTAGCTTCGAGCTAACTAGCCTGTGTAGCTGCTCGTCTGCACGCGGTAAACACAGGCAGCCAGATTAAACACATACAGATGCTTTCCTCTTTCATCAGACTGAGTTTTGAGTGTGTGTGCAGACACTGTCTTTAAGTGTGTGTCTGTGCTCAGGTGTTAATGTACAATAGCCAGTTAGCTCAGCTGTGCTAACATCCATTAGTAAGCAACTCCGTCCCTTCACTGTTTTGAATTGGAGTGGGCTTTCTGTGAGCCTACAGGGTTTTACAGGGTGCTGAAAATCCTTAAAACACTTGAGATTTAGTGTGGTGTTTTCAAGGTTTTCAAGGTGCTTGGATTTTTAATAAAGTGCATAAAACTGCTTGAAATGTTAATGTTGAAAGCTGTCTCAAAACCTCATGTTTGTTGTTTCAGGACAGTAACATCTAATTGATGTGATGAACAAGTGAAATAATCAGTATACTAAATACTGAGTTTTGCATCCAAATATGTAGTTTACCACAGCTGTAAAGTGCTGAAAGAGCATGAAAATGCACCTTGAATTGCTTGAAAAGTGCTTGAATTTGACTTTGGAAAAGGTGTAGGAACCCTGCAGCCTCGTCAGTAACAAACAAGATTAACTTGTGTTTGATTAACACAGTTTATACGGCCAACAGGATATCACCCTGAAGAACATGTGGAAAAATAAACTGAATTATCACGTAATTCACAAGTATTTCTAAAGCTAATGTTGAACATAAATCAGCTGGAGCATATCTCTAAGAAACCATGCATGTGAAAGGGTCATATTTGCACACATTTACAAAGCTTGTGTAATAATCCTTTAAATGAGCCCAACTTACACCGCATAATATGATATTGTTGCAGGACAATGAAATGTTAATAGTGTGAAGCACAATTTTGGTGGCATTACTTACACTGTACAGTAACGTTAATAAATACGCTGATTTTCTCCCAGAATTTAAAAATTATGTGAAAGTGGCAGCTGAAATCATCATTCACGCTATTATTCTCAAAACCATGACCATTTGAAATGTGCCTCATCGAAGCTGATATTGTGATATTTAGATGGAAAACATTTAGTGTGATTAGTACTTTTTTAAAATGTTGCCCAGCCTAACTTGCAGTTACTGTTCATTTCAAGCAGTAAGAATTGCCTGCAGTATTGTTATTTTAGTGCTGATCAAAGTGAAGAAAGATAGATAGATAGATAGATAGATAAATAACTTTATTTATCCCAGAGGGGAAATAAGGTCACCGTAGCAGTGGTATAAAACAATCAGAATTACAAAAAATAAAATACAAAATATGAACAAGAGGGTTTTTGTTAATACTGCTGTTGAGCACTGGTTATAACTTGATATTGTTTTTGTGCGCTAGAATGGTGCAGCAGGCAGTGCGGTTCCGCGGCCCCGCGCCTGCACCCGCGCCTGTCCAGACCCCAGTGTTACGAGGCCCACCGCCACTCCTTAGGCCACCGCCGCCTCCTTTTGGGATGATGAGGGGACCCCCGCCGCGACCCCCATTTGCACGTCCACCCTTTGACCCCAACATGCCGCCCATCCCACCACCAGGAGGCATGCCACCACCCATTGGACCTCCCCATCTACAGGTGACTGTTTACCTTTTTAAGTGTGTAGTAGAGCTGCCACTTAAAACCATTTATTTACATTGTAGGATTTTAAAATAACTTATTTATAAATGATGGTGGAAAATAAGTATATGGTCACCTACAAACAGGCAAGTTCCTTGGCTCTCACAGACCTGTAACTTCTTTAAGAAGCTCTTCTGTCCTCCACTCGTTATCTGTATAAACGGCACCTGTTTGAACTCGTTATCTGTATAAAAGAAACCTGTCCACACCCTCAAACAGTCAGACTCCAAACTCCACCATGGTCAAGACCAAAGAGCTGTCGAAGGACACCGGGAACAAAATTGTAGACCTGTAAAAGGCTGGAAGGCAAGCAGCTTGGTGTGAATAAATCAACTGTGGGAGCAATTATTAGAAAATGGAAGACATACAAGACCATTGATAATCTCCCTCGATCTGGGGCTCCACGCAAGATCTCATCCCGGTGGGTCAAAATGATAATGAGAACGGTGAGCAATAATCCTAGCACTACACGAGGGACCTGGTGAATGACCTGCAGAGAGCTGGGACCAAAGTAACAAAGGTTACGATTAGTAACACACTATACGCCAACAGGGAATCAAATCCCGCTTAAGCCAGTACATGTCCAGGCCTCTCTGAAGTTTGCCAGAGAGCATGGATGATCCAGAAGCAGATTGGGAGAATGTCATGTGGTCAGATGAAACCAAAAGAGAACTTTTGGGTACAAACAAAATACTGAGTTGCATCCCAAGAACACCATACCTACTGTGAAGCATGAGCGTGGAAACCTCATGCCTTGGGGCTGTTTTTCTGCAAAGGGGACAGGACGACTGATCCGTGTTATGGAAAGAATGAATGGGGCCATGTATCATGAGATTTTGAGCCAAAACCCTCTTTCCATCAATGGGAGCATTGAAGATAAAACGTGGCTTGGTCTTCCAGCATGACAATGACCCCAGACAAAGAGGTGGCTCCGTAAGAAGCAGTTCAAAGTCCTGGAGTGGCCTTGCCAGTCTCCAGACCTCAACCCCATAGAAAATCTATGGAGTGAGTTGAAAGTCTATGTTGCCTGGCGACAGCCCCAAAACATCTTGCTCTAGAGGAGATTTGCATGAAGGAATGGGCCAAAGTACCGGCTAAAGTGTGTGCAAACCTGGTGAAGACCTACATCAAACGTTTGACCTCTGTCAAAGGTTATAGTATTACAAAATATTGAGAACACTTATTTTCCACCATAGTTTACAAATAAATGATTTATACATCCTTCAATGTCATTTCCAGGATTTATTTTTCACATTCTGTCTTTTGCAGGTGAAAATTAAAGACCTTTATCGTCGTTTTAAGAGTTTTTAAAATTCCTATGAATCAATGGCGCTGCAGCCATCTGGCAAACAGTCTGCAAAACAGTTGACCACAAAGAAAGCTTTGTATTAGCCCTTAGAACAAGATACAAGACAGAATCAAGGAGGAGTGTGACTACAACCATTTTATAATCTATTTGACTTCTTCTAAGTGGATTCTTGGATCCAGTTTGATTCTCTATTGAATGATACAATATATATGCATTAACCTCCAAATTTGAATTCAGAGCATTCAAGTGTTGGCTGTCGGATAAATAGTTGACTGCTTATCTGTCTGGCCACCAGGGAAAACTCTGATTGGGCAATTTACTTTCCTTGTCGTTCCTTACAGTCTGAAAATGTAATTCTCTGTCTCTTATCTTTCGCTGCAGAGACCTCCGTTCCTTCCCCCTCCCATGGGGAACCTGCCGCCTCCCCCAGGGATGCTGTTTCCTCCTGGGATGCCCCCCATTCCCACATCTGGAGCCCCCACACTCAGCCCTGCAGAGGAGATCTGGGTAGAGAACAAGACGCCAGAAGGAAAGGTAAGCGAGACATCTCTTTACAAAGTTCTCCAAAAGTAAAGAAGAAGCCTCAGTATTACTGAGACATGTCTGATGTGGAGCTTTCCATCTAATAGTGAAATATTATACAGAATATTGTGAAGTTGGGAGGAATCTTGGTTAGTGAATAACAATATAATTAACAAAACTGGTGTCACTATGTATAAAGAATCTTGCTAAATGATTACAGAGGTAGATGATACATATAATTGTGTTGCCAAACTTTATATTTTAGTTGCTGTTGGATCCCAAGAAATAAGTTCAATGTATTTTTGCCTTTTATCCCTTCCACAGGCATATTACTACAACGCAAGGACCAGAGAGTCATCGTGGAGTAAACCAGAGGGTGTGAAGATCATCCAGCAATCTGAACTCAACCCTCTTCTTGTAACGGGGCCTGCAGGGCCGGGTCCCAACGTTGGGGTGACGGCAGCTGGCAGCTCAACCATTGTCAACACAACTGCCAGCACTGCAGCCGGAGCTTCCCCTACTCAGGCCCTGTCTACGGCCCCCTCCCGCACACTCGCCTCCAGTCCAGACTCCAACACCTCCTCCCCCTCCCCCTCTGTGAGCATAGCAGGTAAGCACACAGTCTTGGATCAACCCTACTCACTCACACAAAAGCAAAAAATAGAAATTCACTTTTTTTCTCTCTCTCTCTCTCTCTTTGTGCCCAAAAGCCACTGTTGTAGCAGACCTACCCTCTGTTGCCACTGTGTCCTCAACTGTTAGTGTATCTCCAGTCACTGTGGTAACTGTTTCCACAATGCCGTCGCCTGTTACGGCGGTACAGACCATGCCACTTCTGCCTGCAGCGCTGCCGCACAATGTGGGCCAGCCTGCCTTCCCCCCTGTCATGGTGCCTCCTTTCAGGGTGCCATTGCCGGGGATGCACATCCCTCTACCAGGTAAGAACTTGAAGCAAGAAATAGGCTACAATATCTAGCTGCTATCTCGAATAGAAACTGCTGTATGAATATATTGGAATCCAGTTAAATAGTCAGTAAATGCATACAGAAATAAGCTTTATTGCAGGTTGATTGGTCGGGCGCCAGGACAAACTTTCGGTTTTAGTGTGATACGTTAAAGGTAGAGCTGTCTTTAGCCGGGATGCTCCTGAAACATAGGGTGGAACAAATTTTGTAGGCTACACCTGATATGTCATAGTGCCAGATAAATTTCTAATCAACATTGCGTAAGCCTATCTCCTGCTCCTATGTAAATATAATTATCGTATCGGGCACAATATTAAAGAACTCGAATCAGGGCCAAAAAAAAATAGATTGTAACACATCTAGTAGAAAGTAACATGCCGCGTAAAGGTTTTACGACAACAGATAAGACAGGCAACATTTTGTTTAAGGGTCGCACAAAAAGTCTTTAGTGCAGTGGCTTCAATTTAAATTTAGGGTCATGTAAATGCACCTGTGTCGTTGCTTTCAAAGTTTTGTTTTTGATGATTCTTCTCTTCTCTTTTGTGTCTTCTCTGATTCCTTCTTTTTTTCTCTCTCTGTCCCTCATTTTGGCAAAACATGATCGAAGAAGCTCATTCTGGTTAATTCTCTCAGTTTATTGTGTTCTTTGTGGACAAGTGTCTGGCAAAAATCATATGGGGCTAGTTTTAGATTAGGGCTGATTGTTGTTCAAACTAACAAATATCAGACTGAGAGCTTACTGACTGACTTTAAGATTTGTGGTGTTCCAACGTTATGCATTCACTATTTTATATGTGCTTTTGTCCAAATAAATCTTAGTTTAGAGACCTAATATACACTGTGCTCATTCCTCACATCTCTAAATACATTACAGGCACATAAACGTCAAAAGAGACTGAGCAACTGTTTCTTCTTAACGTACACAATCCCAAAAATTCGGCGTGTGTTTTGTCTAAGTGTGCGGCCACACACACAAACTTACACACAGTGGTAGCTCATGTCTAGTGTCTTGCCTTGTTCAACCAGATGCTTGCTTGTCCATTGTTCTTGCAGGTGTAGCAATGATGCAGATAGTAGGTGCCCCCTGTGTAAAGGCAGGCCCCAGCCCCAACGGTAAACACCCAGCCGCTCGCCTCTCAGTTCCACAGTAGATGGCATGGTAGTGAATGGTGTCTACATGAGTCATATGGTATATATGGGAACCCTCAAACAGTGGCATGGTGGTGAATGCTGTGAACACGATCCATCCGGTGTACAGTGGAAATTGTTTCCATTCCCACAGACAGACGCAGAACTGATTGAATATTCATGACTTTAGATTATTGTGATTATTCTTACAGATTTAGCATGTTCAGTTTACTGTTTTTACTCTGGATTAAAAAAAGAGCTGCAAGGCAGACGTCACATACATTTAATCACCAGCTTATTTGGTTAAAGATATTTACTTGCTAATCTCTAGTTTCCATCATTGAAAAATAATCCCTGCTGCGTTAACGTTAGTGTTCAGCTCTTACTAAATGGTGAATGCACTTTGTTTCTGCTTTGTCCAGTTGTTTGTTTGCCTTCTGGTAAATGAGAGGACGCTTGATATCAAGCAACTAAATCATTGGATTGGGCCAAGTCGTTGATTGTTAGGGCCATTTTGAAGTGTGTGGTTGTAAACATGTTGAGACAGAGATCACCTTTGTTGGTTCCCATGAGGCCAGCTGTTTTTGCCTAGTTGAGATTCAGTAGTATAGTAGTTAGAGCTACATGATGTGCTCATGTGGTTGTCTTCTTTTGTGGCATGTATGTATGTATGTATGTATGTGTGTGTATGGTCACTGCTTTGTTTGTTTGTGTATGTGGCCTATGTTTGTTGTTACCAGTTATGTTTCTTAAAGGCATTGTTAGACTTAAGCAGTTTCTTCCACAAATTGATTTTTTTTAATTCACTCACTCATCTCATAATCTACTCCACAAGATAACCAGACACATACGAAAACGAACAGCCCCTTTTGAAGTTGCACTAAATCTGTTTTATTCTGCCTGTGGAGCTCTGTCTCACCTCTGGTTCAGTGGGAAACCTTACATTTCACAAATTGACATATAAAGTAATGGCGATTCTATAGTATAGTCCACCACAACTTCTATTAGTGGCTTAGGCAGAAATATGAGTCTCAGCCAATAACGATCTATCTCTTTCCTCTCTGACCAATGACAGGTATGCTTCCTGGCATGGGCCCACCTTTAGTTTCCATGATGCACCCACAGCTGGCTCTCTCAGCAGCTCCTGCCTCCATGGCCGGATCATTGCATCTCCCCGAGTGGTCAGAGTACAAAACAGCTGATGGCAAAACTTACTACTACAACAACCGAACACTGGAGTCCACCTGGGAGAAACCACCGGCCCTGGTGGAGAAAGGTAGGCACTGCTGACTAGTGTGCGCACATATAGTGGTTGGTTGGGACATAAATGGATTTGATGGATAATAGATTCTATCCTTGGGCTGGTCTCCAGTATCACCAATCTCAAAAGCTTCACCCACTTTAAATTTTCTGCTCACCAACATCACTGTTAATTGTCAGAAAAGCTGCACAGCCAAACTTACAAAAACCCTGATCACACATTACACGTCGCTATCTGTGTTTCCATTCTGCCAAGTGTTTTTTACACAAACCTCTGAAATGTAAAAACAGAAATTCGAATTGGGTGTGTTTCCATCAACTGGTTTGGAGCGAGTAAACTAGGCTGCATTTTCTTTAGAAGTTTGTGCTATAGGCTATGCATGGCTGTAATCCGCAAGTAAACAGAGCAGGAGAAGTTTAGGTTGCAAACCGGAAACAAAACAAGAGACGAATTATGAGAATATCCAGGAAGACACAGAGTGGAAACAGCTGGTTTAATGTTTAATACGTCAGTACCAACTTGGCAAAGGTGTCTTTTAAATATACCATTAAGCACGCCAACCCCATTTCAAAAAAGGCGAATTCACATTTTGAATGCTTTGAATCCTTTCAGTTTTTCTAATGCAAATCTTCAAAATGCGCATTAAAATAAGTTTATGTAAACACAGCTGCTGTGTCCCTTGCAGCAGGTATGACTCATAAGCCTGTTTACTAAACCATGAAACTCTTGCAGAATTGATGAAGAGCTGCATTTGTTAAGCTACACTACAACAATTTCAGTCACCTCACAGACTGTGTGTGTGTGTGTGTGCCTGTCCTTTTCTCCTCGCTATCTTCAGAAAAAGAAGCAGAAAGGATCAAGGAGCGTCTGGCCCAGGAGGAGGCTGAGGCGATGGAGATGGAGGACGAGGAGAACAAAGCAGAAAACACTAACAATGAGAAGGAGGTATGTTGGGAGTGGAATTACCCGGTTGAACAACAAGGAAACACTCACTCCGACTAAATCTCAGAATGCAAGAAATTGTATCCACAGCACAACGTAAACTATACTGCTTGGTTTTTGAATACAGTGCTTGAAATTTAGGTCATATTTGATGTCTACTTGTTGCTTTTTCCTTTTGTTTGTTCATAGCACAGTAACATCTGCTTTAATGTGATGAAAAGGTGCACTACTCAGTGTACTGTACATGCTGTGTTTATAATCATATACACTAATTATATACAGCATATATACACATAAGTGTTAAGCAGGTGTTTATTAAAATTCTTTTAATTTTCAAAATGTACTAGAATTTACAAACATCATTTTATTGTTTTGTCACCGCCTGTTCTCAAACGGATGTCTGTTCTGGTCCAGACACTGCTGACAACGCGTATCAGTGGAATCACACACATCGCAGAACAATTCCCTTGGTATTTTTCCTGCATTCACATTCGGTGGCTGCTCTCAATTCAGCGACTGTTGCTGTTGTTGTTCATAGTACAGACTTTGTCTTTTGGGTATCCCCATAACAAAAAATATATATATTCATATTTATTAACTTTATTAAGTGTGTATACATTTTTTGGGACACCCTGTATGTAATTTACCACTACTCTAGGGGGCTGGAAGAACTTAAAAACTGCTTGAATTTGACTAGTAACCCAGAATATAGATCAGATATAATTGAACAGTATGAATATACATATAATAAATAATAGTAACAGAGATAACTGATATGTCTCGCTTTCTTTTTCAAGGAGCCTAAAGAAGAAGAGATGACGGAGGAGGAAAAAGCAGCTCAGAAAGCCAGACCTGTAGCCACCAACCCTATCCCTGGCACACCGTGGTACGCACACCTCATTACATCCCACGCAATCTCTCCGCTCCACTTTATATTACATTTCATTTAGCTGACACTTTTGTCCAAAGCGATTTCCAAAGGGTACATTCAACAATTAGGGTACAAAACAGAAGAGCAAGTTATTAGGTGCGGTAGCTTTCAATAAGCCGATCTCTAGAGTGCTTCATATAAGTGCTTTTTAAAAAAAAAAAATTAATTCTTCTTAGCCAAGGTGCACTTTAACCTTAATAAACTTGATGCATCTCTTAAAACATTTCAGGTGTGTCGTATGGACGGGGGATGATCGCGTGTTCTTCTACAATCCAACAACGCGGCTGTCCATGTGGGACCGGCCCGAGGAGCTGGTTGGTCGAGCTGATGTCGACAAGCACATCCAGGAGCCGCCGCACAAGAGAGGCCTGGAGGACAGCAAGAAGACAAGTGGGGACAAACACATGTTCACATGCAGTCAGTGATAATAAACACAGTACTTACATGTCACAAAACAGGGGCACGTACAAGGATAGTGCTGCTGTCGTCTTAAATGCTGTGTGATGCAGTTTGTATAGTATTATAAGTATTTTTGTGTCTGTTCATTCACAGCTGTCAGTAAAGAGGAGCCAGAATTAGCCGTTTCTCCTGAAGAGAATCAGGATGAGGAGCCAACCAAAGCTAAAAAGAGAAAGTAAGTCATGAGTGTCTTCCCTTATTTAAACATTTCTTACCGTTCTTGCATGTCTCACTGCGTTTCCCTCCAAAGTCCAGCCCTCTTCCCTTGCCTGACCTCTGATGCTCCCCCACACATGCACTGAGAGCAATGCTGCGTTCATGTGCAATGGGAAGTCCGAAGCTCCTAGGAGGTTCCACTTTGAAAGGCATTCCAGTGCACTTTGCCTAGTTGGAGGTCCAAAACTTCGGACTTCCCATGACACTCGAACGCAGCATTAGCAGCGCAAGTGAAACAGAGCGACGGATGACAGGCCGGACCAAATAAAATGATTGGTCAGACTTTGATCAGAAATATATAACAATTAAATATTGTTTAATCACCTGGTGGAGTGATTATTATGAGCATTTTAAGATTACAAAAGAAAAGTCTAAAAATGCAGAAAGGTAAGAATTGCCTCAATGCTATAGACCGAATCACTGTGACTGTGCACTAGCAACAAATGCACTAGTTGTCATTTTCAGAAACCTTAACGTTTTAAGATCTCTAGTTAAACACATCTGTCCCATCTTCTCTGCTTATTTTATGCATTGTGTTGTTCTTCTGGTATCTTTGATAAAGTATATCTAGCGTTACAAACAACGACATCTCACAGCTGGTCAGGCTAACTGCTAGTTTTGTGTGGTGTCATTTTCTTTAGTGTGTGGCCCAAATTAGGTTTCCAGTCTAACGTTTGTGAAAGTTTTGTTATTATGGAGATATGAGAGCATCAAACATGCTTTTGAAATGAGAATGAGAGTATGTCCAGTTGTCCCTCGCCTCCTTGTTTTCTCCTCCAGCCGTCTTCTGTCATTCATATTCATTAATTCTCTCCACCTCTCCTGACCTTTGTGGTTTCACCCTCACAGGAAGGAGGAGGTGAAGGAGGCAGACACTGAGAAGGAAGCAGCAATGGAGGCAGAGCTCAGAGCTGCCAGAGAACGAGCCATAGTGCCGCTAGAAGCCCGGATGACCCAGTTCAGAGAAATGCTGCTAGAGAGAGGGGTAACACAACTTTATGAAGTTTCAAATAACGTTTTGTGAGTTTTGTGGTGAGTTTAATACATTCAAGTTAATACTGGAGTGTCTAATGCCTGCGTTGTATGTCTTACCTGTAGGTGTCGGCATTCTCGACTTGGGACAAAGAGCTTCATAAGATTGTGTTTGACCCGCGTTACCTTCTGCTCAACCCAAAAGAGAGGAAACAGGTACATTTTCTCTCCCTTTCTCACATGTTTCCTCTCTCTCCCCTCACTGTTACTCATTTTCACAGTATTGTGTCATGTACTGGCCTTTTAAAAGAAAATCTTTAAGTCATAGTTTTGTGATTACGTCCATTTCAGGTGTTTGATCAGTATGTGAAGACGCGAGCGGAGGAGGAGCGGAAGGAGAAGAAGAACAAGCTGATGCAGGCCAAAGACGAGTTCAGGAAGATGATGGAGGAGGCAAAGTTCACACCACGGTAAAGGGACAGGCCAGTTTTAGTCTACTGGTAGTTTTTGTTTTAAAAGGTAATATTAATATTTATTAGTTACTTTATTCTTCTAACAATGTTATTATTCTGCCAGAGCAGGACTTTTCTGTTTTGTTTATGAGCACAAGAGAAACTGATGTGTTATTTAAAATCCTTTACTTGCAATATCATAATATATTATAAGTATTTCACAGTAAGTAATTGTGGTGAAGGATAATTTTATGTTAGTAACATGTCCCGTTTTCAAGGTTGAAACTGCAGTGCTTTTTCTTTTTTTCAATCCTTACAGAACAACATTTAGTGAATTTGCAGTGAAACACGGCAGAGACCCGCGATTTAAGACCATAGAGAAGATGAAGGACAGAGAGGCCATCTTCATTGAATTCATCACCGCTCTGAGGAAGAGAGAGAAAGAGGACTCCAAGTCCAGAGGAGAGAAGGTATCACACACACTCATTTAAATACCAATATATGATATCGCTCTAGAACAAGACTGTGGTGATTTTTAGGTGAATCTGGATTTGTTTTTGGGTAGATTTTTAATTTTGGTGTGTGTGTTTGTTCCCAGGTGAAGCTGGACTTCTTTGATCTCCTAAGTGAGCAGCACATAGAGGGAGGCCAGCGATGGAGCAAAGTGAAAGAGAGGCTAGAGACTGACCCACGATACAAGGGTGTGGAGAGCTCCGCACTCAGAGAAGAGCTGTTCAAACAGTACATGGAAAAACAAGCCAAGGTAGGAGCACTTCTCTGTATGGAAGATGATGGTTTGTGTTTGTGTAATGCATTTCCGTTTAAATTGATTTAATCAAATTGCCGTCGCAATCAATGGGATCATTCAGGAACTCATAATAACCCCAGGGTACAGGTAATGTTGTGGTAACGATGCCCAGCAAATGCATACGAGGAAAAAAACATGGCCGCACAGGCAAGACAAACCTCTAAATGTTCCTTTTTGAAATTACATTTCAGAAAGCATTGTTGTATTATATTCAAGGACCAGACAACAACCGATATTAGTTTTGAATGGGAAGAGTGTCCTTCAGAGTGTTGCATTATGCTTTATTGTTGCAAGGCAATCAAGTTTTTTCCAGTCCATTTGTAGTGCGCCTGTTTGAGTCAGTCACCTCTATAAGTGTTCATCAAGCCTAGTTTCTACGGTTCGTGTAGCGCGTTTTATTGCCACGGAGGCAATAAATTCCAGACAAGTAAAAAAGAGTCAACGGTTTTCCGATGTCGACTGCAGAAATGGACTGTATCCTCTGTCAAACTGCCAAGAATTGCCTGTGTTCCCGTAACCTCACTCTGCCAGATTGATTGATTCGTATAATTCACATTTGCTCTGCATATGCATCTGGGAACTCTCTGTTAGAGATCTTTTGGGAAGAGGCGGAAATACTGGTTGCTGATTGGATAAATCATCTGTAAATAAATCATCTCACCACCTATGTTGGTGATAGACAATCAAAATCAACCGATTAGATCAACCATGCGTATGACCTACTAACAGAGCGTTAGTTTGCCGTTTGTGTAACGTGAATTTACAGATAAAAGGCACAATTTCAGGTCCACATTCCAACAGAAGGATCCAAGAGAAAGAAAAAAAAGCGTTAGCGAACGTCTTGCTCGATAGCTGCGCTCATCTCATCCGCGGAAGCTACCGAACAGTCGCTAGTTGCGTCACATTTCGAGCTGCCTCAAAACCAACACTGATTGATCCGGTCGCTTGGGCAACCTTCTCCAAATTTTACTGTTCTATTTTCAAGCATAGTCCTTATTGTCAACATGTGTCATCCTCCACAGAGCATGGACATCGATAAGGAGCGAGAGTTGGAGCGGCAGGCTCGTATCGAGGCCAGTCTCAGAGAAAGGGAGCGGGAGGTGCAGAAAGCCCGATCAGAACAGACCAAAGAGATCGACCGAGAGAGGGAGCAGCACAAAAGGGAGGAGGCCATCCAGCATTTCAAAGCCCTCATGTCTGATATGGTGAGATGCTCTGAAGCTTCTTTATATCCCCTTCAGACTTGCTGTAATGTGATAAAACAAATGAATCATATTTGAATTTTCATTAAATCCTATTCTATTTGTCATCACCTGTCATTTTCACGCAGGTTTTCAGAAAGGAAATAAAAATTGATTGAATGAAGGCAAACCCATATAGGATGTTTAATAACCAGCTAGTGTTTTTTGTTCATTCTTTCCTCAGGTACGGTCTTCAGATGCAACGTGGTCAGACACACGCCGTAACCTGCGGAAGGACCATCGCTGGGAATCGGCATCACTTCTAGAAAGAGAGGAGAAGGAGAAGCTGTTTAACGAACACGTAGAAGCACTGGCCAAGAAGAAGAAAGAACATTTCCGGCAGCTACTGGATGAGACCAGCATGGTGAGAAGTAAAAAGGTGAACAACAACAGGAGAACACACACACACACACACACACACACACACACACACACACACACACACACACACACACACACACACACACACACACACACACACACACACACACATCCAAACCAAAGAGGCTGCTGGGCCAAAAATGAGCAAATCATGAAATATACAGCTTGCACACTGCAGGGCTCCAATTATTCACATTTATTGCACCTAGGTGATGTTTCGAGCTCAACCGCTCTTCATCAGACAAATGTTGATGTTGCACGACGCCATCTGGACTGTGAGCGCCAACATTTAATGTGGATAATTGGAGCCCTGCTGTGTACGAGCGATTTCTTTAATTTGAGTGCACACACAGCCACATATAACCAGTATGGCTAGAAGGAACATATAACTCTGTCAATTTTCATGTCCTGTTGTTTTGATTGACTTCGTTTATTAGGTTATTGACAGATTTGTTTGTGTTGTAGATCACCTTGACAACCACATGGAAGGAGGTGAAGAAGGTGATCAAGGAGGACCCTCGCTGTATTAAGTTCTCCTCCAGTGACAGAGTAAGACTTAAGTTATTTTGCCTGTATTATTATAAAATAAAAGATTAGTCACTCTCTGACATCATTTCCCTGGAGCTTTGAGACTCTAGTGACGGGTTAAGGTTACATATGATGTCAATACACTTTAGATTGGGATTTTTGTATTCCGGTGTCTTAACAATCTACTTCCTGCCTCTGTCAGTGGTTTGTTTTCAACTAGGTCTCAGGGCCTCTGTTATCAGACCAGATCTGTAGACCTACTTCATAGTCCAGTCATTTGGAGAAGTTCTCCTGTATCACCCCGCAGACGGTCGCCTCTAATCACTTTTAACAAAATCTTAAAATATCTTCTCTCAAAAGCTTATGACAGTGTGTAAACATACTGTCTGTAAATTGTCTTTTGTTTGTAAAAGTACCTTATTTTTCCATCTTTTAGATGTTTTATAAAGGTTTAATCTATCCGTATCTTGCTTCTGTAGTTATGTTTTTATTAATGTTTTTAATCTAAACGTTAGGTGGGGATCTTTTACAAGCCCTCTTGGTTTTTTTTCTGTCCCACCTTTGCATTTATGTATGTATTTGTGTAATTTTGTTTATTTAGCACAAATAAAAAAGTGAAATGAAAACTTATATATTGCAAGAATCCCAATCTTCTTCTGTTAAATATCAGTCAAGAAAGACCAATACTAGGAACTCGTCAGCCAACATGAGCTGTAAAAGGTGATTTGGTGTGAGTTTAATTCATCTGCAACAGTTTTGTCCATTTAATCTGAGTTTTGGTGTCTGGTGTGTTGATCTGTGTGTTTGTAGAAGAGACAGCGGGAGTTTGAAGATTACATCAAAGACAAGTACATCACAGCCAAAGCTGACTTCAGGACCCTGCTGAAGGAGACAAAGTTCATCACATACAGGTGCAAACACTCACTCTTACATACTAATCAAAACAAGCGGAATAGCAATTCAAAATGTTACAAATTGTTTTGTTGCACATGATTTAAAAAGGGAGGATTAAATTGTTAAAACATTTCCTCGATGGCTCTAAATATTTTGGGAAGCTGTTTTCTGTTGGTGATTACATTAAATACGTTTCAGCTGGGGTTTGTCAGTCCATCATGTGTTCAACCATAAACTAGAATAAAATAGAACAGAAGTACTATTACTAATATAAGTACATTCAAAACAGCAATATAAAAAACTATTTAAGGACACTCGAGACAATTAAAAGGTGTATAAAAAACATGGGGAAAAGAGGGAGAATGGAGAGGAGTAATTACTTTTGTTGGCATGAAGTTATGATAAATATATTACACTTGCTACATACTATATCTACTTCTATTTCTATCTGTTTAAAGAAGAGCTTTGCTAAAGCGACACACCTCTTAAATCCAACTTGTTATAGGTTTTATTGTGCACTTGACACTGAAACAGGGAACTGTTCATACTTAAATCTGCACACATTTTCTTGCTAAGCGTCCTGTGTCTTTTACCAAAGACTGCCGATTCCTTATATTCTAATTTAAATGTTTCTCAGGGCGATTTTTGTCTCTTTCTGCGCTCTCACTTGTCAGTCTGAACCATTGCAGTCCTCTCAGCCAGCTGACTGAACCCAATAAAGCTTTTGTAACAGGCAAATCCAGCTTTTTAAACAGCAGTGTTCATAACCTGATAAAATTACATTCCAGAAATCTTAACGATTCATACGATAAAAGTGTTTATCAGCAACTCCACTTGTCATAGTCCATTATTTTCCCATTACTTCAGATGCACTTTCAGTTCAGTTCAATTTTCCACTATATTAAGCAGACAGTGAGACTTGAGAGACTTTAAATGTATCTATGAAATGTGTCCTTATTTTCCGTCTTTGAGCTTGATAACTTGGTTAAATTATTGAAGAATTCAAAGTATCATTTGGGTTGAGACAAGCTGCAATCATGTTAGACACATGATGTGATGGTGATAAACACGCTGACACTTACAGACGGTCGTGTCTCGTCGTGTGAGATGGTTAGATGGTAAACTGTAATGGTTAAAGTTAGTATACAGTAGGTGGTCGGGAAGCGACTCTCAACATTTTATATTATTAATAAATAATATAAAAATATCTATTTCCATCTAATAATTTTTTTTGTAAATCTAGGCTTTTCCATCTACACACAGCCCTTAAAGATCGTCTTTTTTCACCCCTGACCAAGCAAAACATTTGACTTAAAGACTTAAAGAATATAGTATCTAATGAAGAGTTGGGAACCAAAGTCTGAACAGCGGCTGTACTTGAATCTTAAGAGAGGATACTGTTCATAGTATCACCATCCTCTTCCTGTCCTACCTACTGACCTCCTCTCCTCCATCAGGTCGAGAAAGCTGATCCAGGAGTCAGAGCAGCATCTGAAGGATGTGGAGAAGATCCTTCAGAACGACAAACGTTACCTCGTTTTGGAGTGTGTCCCCGAGGAGCGCCGGAAGCTCATCATGTTCTACATTGAAGACCTAGACCGTCGTGGCCCGCCGCCTCCCCCCACCGCCTCTGAGCCCACCCGGCGCTCTACCAAGTGACCAATCACACCCGGTTCCTAATCGTCCTTGCCCTCCCAGAGCATGATCTCCCCCCGAACCCCCCCTGAACCCCGCCCTCCAGGCCCACAGCTGGCCTGGCAGTGTTATTGCTGGGGCTCCCTTTGCTTAGAGATGTATCATAGAGATGACTGGTTATGGTCTCTATGTTATGTCGCTTCCTAGCCCTGAAATAGCCCTGCATTTAACAGGGGGTTTAACAGAGGTCACCCGATCTCAAGGTGACCCTTGAGCCCTCACCTCTGACTGACCACATTAGAGGGAGAGGGATAGTGATAAGGCTGCTGCCCCGAGCAGCCACAGTGGTGTAAGATAGCTGATGTAAATGAAGATGAGTGGGTGTGAGTGTGTGTGTGTGTGTGTGTGTGCGTGCGTGTGTGTGCGTGCGTGTGTGTGCATGTGTCTGAGGCGTCCTTAAGCCTTACTGCTCCACTTTGCCAGTCATTGTTTCAGAGGCTCAGTGTGAATGTTAGTTTCTGCTCAGTGGTTTACTCCGATATCGAAGTTGTTTCTCTGTTCAATGAAATAAAGGCAACTTCCACTGTTTTTCAATATGTCGTCCTGTGGATTGTTTTTCTAAATTAACACGCCATCCAATTAACACTGTTGTGTAAATGTTACTGAAGGAGGCTCTAATCTATATGGACAAAATGACCCTAACATCAAACAATGAGTGTGACTGCTTCAGGTTTAAATTATGTGGCTGTACAAGTGTCTCATTGAAACCAGAGGGGTGTACGTGACATTTGGACGACTTTACAGGAGAGTCAAAACAAAAAATATCCATACTTTGTTCTCCATCTTTAACTGCTTGTTCCTAACGAGGTCGCGGGGGGCTGGAGCTGACATTGGCTGTGAAGCGGGGAACACCCGGGACAGTCTTTCACAGGGCACATCAAGACAAACAGAGACTGACTCACATTCATACCTACGGGCAATTTTAGAGTAATTAACCTAACACTTGCATGTCTTTGGACTATGGGAAGAACATGCAAACGCCACACAGAAGGACATCTTTAATGTTATGATTTAATAACATGGGGTGAATATGGAGAATGAGCAGAAGAACGCCATCTAGTGTCTCAAAATTGTGGACGCAACAACAAAAAATAATTAAAAGCAGTCGGGTTGTCAGGTTGGTCAGACCCGACCCAGTATCCTACAGGAGACTGGAGTCTGTTTGAACCCATGAACCCGTCCCCTTTGGCAAATCGCTCCATAAAAACAAGTATTGCAGAGGAGTTTGACTGACAGTTACTGTTAGCCGTTACAGTTAAGTAAACATGAAAGTTAGCTTACCGACCAAGGAGAAAGGTAGCCATTTTGGCGTGCATATTGATTCCATTGAACTCCTTTATCTCAGTCCATCGAGTGAATGCTTGGCCTATATTGACTCTAGTTTAGTCTCCGGTCTCTCAGCTGCTGGGACAAATAAGCAGCTGCAGGACTGGCAAACTCCATTTCACCCAGTGCCAGTCTACAGTAGCTGCACCCAACAACAGACAACCCTGGCGACTAGCGATGCCGGCTGCTAATGGCTGCTACAATGTAAACAGAACGTGACAGAAAGTCATTGTCAAACCCGTAAAAAAATAATTTAAACATTAATTCAGACTAAATATGTATTTTTTTTATGGAAAAACAATACTTTCATTCCGTACCCCTCGAAACGCCCTGTGGGTGTATTATTATTATTTTTAAAAAATATAGCTTTTAATAAAGATTCTCCTTATTCAACCTTAAATAAACAATATTTTGGTTTTTGATCTTTTTTTTCTGATTTGGTTAAGAATTCACGAGCGCTTCTGGCAGTAGAAAGAGCTGATGAAGTGCTTTAATTTAATTTAATATATATCCATAGCTCATTTTTGACCCAACTGTCACCTCTGGCTGCCCTCACCCTCTCTGCGTCGTCAGCACGTAAAGAACGTAAATTCATTCATCATTTCCCACGGAGCTGCTCTGACGGCTCTGATTGGTTGAAACGAGCCCAGCGTTCCAGATCACGTGATGTTTCCGGACGTGGATTGGAGCGGCCGTTGATCTGAGCACAGAACTGCATTGTCATGACAATTACAAATCCGTCCTTTGTGATGTACCGTGTAACGCGTCCTTATTCACTTACCACCACAGAGTCAGGCGACATGTACCGTTACATTTCCTGGTTCTGAACACACCGGTAGATAGAAAGCGGCGCTAACGTTCACCTTTATGTGTTAGGTAACTGTCGCAGCAGTGCACCCGCTCGCCTCCTCTCTCCACCCGGTTATATCTCCGCCCTGGTGCCGCTATGGGCTGCCCTCTTCTTCCGCTGCTCGCCGTCCTGCTGTCGGTCTGGTCGGCTGTCGGAGACCCGGCGGGATCCGCTCATGTTGACGGAGCTCCGCCTTCTAAAATAGGCAAGCACATTAGCTATTAGTATTGTGTGGATATTGTTTGTTTGTTTGTTTATTTGGATCCCGTTAGCTTCAGCGTAGCTAGAAGCTATTCTCCCAGGGCTCCTGCAGTTTTATGTTTTAACAATCACATTAAACATAATGATGATGATGATGATGATTAAACATAATACTCAAACATTAAACATTACATTACACAACTCAAATAGTGACAGAACCATAACTGATGCAATTAAACAAAAAGCCAAAAAAACAGACATTACACAACTCTGAATGAATCTATATCTATAAATATAGATAATATTGATAAGAAGAGCCCGTGCAACCAACTCACTACAAGAACTAGCATTAGATATTGAAGTTAAGTTAAATTGGTGATTACATTATTGGGTTATTAATGTTAGATGATTAACATGCTATATCTGCAGGGTGTTTTCCTCCTTGTTATAGACTTGACCAGGGATCCAGTGATGCCTCTTTATTCTAACATCCATGCACCTGATAAAGATAAAACCACATGGCAAGGTGTTTTTAAAGGCCGTTATCTAGCTAGAAAACTATGGGCCTTATGAGTCCAAGGCCCCCTCCTCTTTCCTCTCATCTTTTTTTGATTTATTTTTCATGTGTTTTCAAATGTACATTCAAATTGTCAAAATGTTGGCACAAGAAACAAGATTCACAATAAAAAAATGCAACAAACAGGACATTGATTATATTAAAGATGATATTGTTTCAACATATAAGCACACTTTTCCCCTCACACATGTTTTTAATGGAATAATGTAAACATCACATATATAAATAAATATTTGACAACAGCATTCTGCTTGTAAAATACAAATTTTTGACCTTGGGTTTTACATGGTACAGTGTTTCTGTCTCCCATCGTGATTATAACACTGTAGTAGCCGTATCACGCTTTCCTCTCATCTTTAAACAACACTTTTTATTCAGCTGTAAACACCTGCGTCCAGCTGTTCACAGTGTGCAACAACACCTGTTCATAGAGGGTGTTGCATAGATGGAAATTATCTTGTCCAACAAACAGTTTAAAACCCAGTTATTATGTGTACAGTGATATACAACATAAATAAATACATCTCATATTTAATTTGATTAATTCCTTGAATGATCAGTTGATTATTATATTTATTGTTTTATTGATTAATCGACTAATTATGTCAGCATGAGATGGGACACAACATGTAGTTAAATGAGTCCAAAGCCAAGAAAGGCCCATTTAGAAAGTAACCAGTTACAGAATAATTGCCTGCATCAGTGAAGTTAGCTTAAAGGAGGAGACTCATAATTCTGTATTGAATAATTTGAAAGGTGCTGTTACATATTAATATTTCCAGAAGGAAAAAAATGTCCAAGAACCAGCTGCTCTATCCACTTCCCACTACAACATTACAACTCTCATCAAAGACACCTTTCTTATGCATCTACACTCCTCTGTCCAGCTGTAGATAGACATGATGATTGAACACTAAAATAACAGTAAACAATTATCCCCTGTGGAGATTAGAGACACATACATGTTATCATTTCTTTAAACACCTAGATGCAACATTTTGATTAAAAAACAACAACATTTCAGTATGATTGATGCTCAGTTAATTCATTTCCCGAGCCAAGCTCTGATTTCACACTTTCCTCTCCTAATTGGATCCTCTGCTCCAGCGGTGGTCGGGGCGGGCATAGGAGGCAGCGCCACGGCCCATTTCCTGCGGCAGCACTTTGGCCCCGAGGTTCAGGTGGACGTCTTTGAGAAGGGGGAGGTCGGAGGCCGTCTCGCTACTGTAACCGTCAATCACAACGATTACGAGTCTGGAGGCTCCATCATTCACTCCCTCAACCTCCACATGCAGGAGTTTGTCAAACAGCTAGGTTTGTTTACACACACACACACACACAGACACACACACACACACACACGGCTTAATGAGTGCACACGACTGCATAGCATTAATTTAGTCTAGTTTATAGTTGTTTTCCTTTTTTATGGAAAGGCTGCATAGTATGGTTGCATATTAAATAGTCAAAAGTGAGTTAAAACAAGAGCTGGGCTTCAAAAACAGCAACCGAAATGACTCCCAGTGGAACCTGCAAACATCTGTTCAGGTTTGCATCTAAGAAAATGTTTTTTTCAATTGATTAATTAACTTAATTAAGCTGAGCAGGAAGAGCAGTCCTCAAGGAATGGTTGATAGTTTTATATTATATATATATACAGTATATATAATATACAGTGCAACAAAGACAAATCCATGTAGTGCAGCATCCAATATCAGTTCCCTGTCAAAGTAATCAGACCTCAAAACTGTTTACATCTGCTGCAATTAAGGTAGAAATCAGAATAAAATCAGTTTGTGACATTTCATGCTTAACATCCTAAGTATAACATTTCTTCTCGTGTGTATCTGTGTTTGTCCTTTGTTTCGTCCCCCTCCGCGCTTCAAGGTTTAAAGTATCGCCGCAGCGTGGCGGGTAAGACAGCGGTGTTCAACGGAGAAGAGGTGATTCTGGAGGAGACAGACTGGTACCTGCTCGACCTGTTCCGGCTGTGGTGGCGCTACGGCATCAGCTTCATACGCCTGCAGATGTGGGTGGAGGAAATAATGGAGAAATTCATGAGGTGAACCAGAAAAATGAATGTTCTGTTCTGTTTGACAGGATGTACAGTAGCTGTGGTGCAGCTGAACCATGATCTATGCTCCTGTGTCAAAACTTCATACCTTTTGTTGTCAATGCCTGACAATGTCTCTGTAGGTGCTCCACTTTTGTTTATACCTGCACCTTTTCTGCTTAATATTTTCTCCTACCTGTTTCTGGGGTCTGGGCTGATCTAGTAAAGTCATTTACAGTTTAAACCTTCTTCTTGCCACCGTTGTTTTCACTCCATCCCAAAATGAATCACAGACAACACTGCCTCACAGTGAAGCCTGCGCTGAGCTATTTATTATTTTCCTACGCCTGCAGCCGCAATCGCTGCAAATCCCGGACTCAGTGTGTGACTTTCCAAGCATGACGTCTTCATAAATACTGTGGACCATAAGCTTATCATTTCTAGAGTTCAATCAAATAATACAGTAGAATAACAGCATCAATGTCTTCAATCAGCCAGTCCTGTTTTCGATATCACGTGGTGCACAGCCTTAAAAGTGTCAACAGGGTCGCTGGAATTATGTTATTTTGACTCTGTTATTTTGTTTCTGCTTGAAATATAAACCAGGCTCACATTTGCATTTTATGCCTCCACCATGGCTGTTGACTGACCCTTATTTCCTCCCTCAGGAAGTGATCTATCTCCTGTTTCACTTTCTTTTTCGTGCACTTCTCTCTAAATCAACTGGAGCCTGTATTTCCTTCCATCTTTTATGTTTTGCACAGATTTCTGTGATAACACCAACTTTTAGATAGGAATGAAATCTGTCTACTAATTTGGTAATAGACTAAAACCATAATAGATGATTAACCAGTTGTTGTGTGTGTGTGTATGTATTATACAGGATCTATAAGTACCAGGCCCACGGCTATGCCTTTAGCTCTGTGGAGGAACTACTGGACTCTCTCGGGGGGAGCGGCTTCATCAACATGACTCGGAGGCCACTCTCCGATTCTCTGCTGGAGCTGGGCGTGTCACAGCGTTTCATCGACGAGGTCATCGAGCCGGTCATGAGAGTCAACTACGGACAGAATGTCAGCATCCCCGCCTTTGTAGGTCAGATGACTGTGAAGAAATGGGCAGTAGAAAAAGAGGAGGGGGGTACAAGGGAACGAGTAGGAAAGAGACATGGCCGATTATGAGCTGAACATCTACGTCCCCGCTGATGTAGGCCGGGAGACAGGGAGGGAAGGAGAGAAAAGAAATACAGGAGACGAGGAAGGAAGGAGCGGGGGGTCAGGGAAGCCAGGCGAGAGGAGGGAGTTGGCCTGTCAGAGCGAAAGAACAGGGATATGCGTGGGCAGCCGGATAATTGGTTTATAACACTTGGCACCATCCGCTGAGAGTGTGAGCCTATGTGTATGTGTGTGTGTGTGTGTGTTACAGGCGCTGTATCTTTAGCTGGTGCCCAGGACAACCTGTGGGCGGTGGAAGGAGGCAACAAGCTGGTGTGTTCTGGCCTGCTGAAGATGGCCAACGCTAACCTGCTGCAGGCACAAGTCAACTCTATTTCGCCCGTCTACTCAGGTACTTTAACCCTGAATGGGATCGTGGAATACTACTAATTCATTTTAATTCAGTTTTACAAGGAATTCTTTAGTGAGTGACATTGTTAATACCCTAATACCGTGTCTATAGTCAGACAGCAAGTGAGCCTCCGACTATAGCTCCACATTGATCTGTCCACACTAAATCTGTGAAATATGCACTGAATGTGTGGAACAATCTGTAAAATACGCTTCTGAAAAATGGCTACATTTCACATGTACCAGCAGACTCCCAATGTTTAATGTTTTAAATTTAAACACCACTGAAATGGTAGAACTGAAATATTCTCCTTTGAAAACCATCCAGTGGATTTATTTGGGTTTTGTCCTCCTCTTTGAAACTGGAGAAACGCAAATATCACCAAATACCTCAATACTAATACTGCCGATGATATTGTAGGGTTGGTTTTACACAATATTAACACTTATTTATTAAGTTTTTTAAATTTATAATGATTAAAGGTGAAGTCAGCAAGATTTGTTTGACCATATTCACTGAATCCGACATTTTGCTCTGATTGAACAACATGAATCAGCCGGTTTTAGAAAAAAACCTGCCTCTACGTGCACCTAGAGGTTGTTGTTTGTTTTGCAAAAATCCATTGCACCCGTATCATCCTGTCCACTCAGCGCAGAGCTGACTGTCATGCACAGTTAGTGCACACACCACAGACCCCCACTTGTGCATGTTACAATATCACATGCTCACGCCTCAAGCTAGGCATACGCTAAATGACGTTAGCAATTGCTATCTATGGGTAAGTTAGCCAGCCTACCTCTGTGTAGCACGTCTCCATGCCGTTTATCGATGCTGAAGAGACGGGCGCATCCACAGAAATGTGGTGCACACGCACCGACGAGCACTCAGTGGGAGGGAGCCGAGGAGCTCTGTGGTAGTGAGGGAGGGGTGTGAGAGTTGTAAACATTCGAGTCAAGACTTGCCGACTGCAGCTTTAAGTGGGTCAAGGCAAATAATAGATCAGTCTGGTGAGTACAGAAAACAGTGACACTTTTCTGATATGCAGTCTTTAAAACCAGGCAAAGACTACACGTATGCCGTATCACTAAATCTAAGATAATATCTAGTCTATTGTCACAATATCGATATAATGTCAGTATATTTCCTGGAGAGGTAATTTCAAAGAATAAAACCTTCTGTCCTGTTAAAGAAATGCACATCTATGCTCATATCATTGCAGTGTGTCGACACTTGAGACATGAGAAATGTGCTGCATGTCTGTTTCTAGATGATATCTGAGGTATATAGCAGTGAACTATAGTCAGTCATCACTGATTGTGTGTATTTTCCTGACAGGGGAGGCGCCCCAGTACCAGCTGAGCTTCACCACAGCCTCAGAGACGGGATCAGAGCTGTATGACATAGTAGTGCTGGCGACGCCGCTCCAGGCCAGTGTCAGGTCTGGGGTCCAGTTCCAAGGTTTCACTCCTCCCTTTGACGAGCTCCCAGGCAACTATCACAGCACCGTAGCAACCATCGTCCACGGTTACCTCAACACCTCTTTCTTTGGTTTCCCGGACCCTCGCCTCTTCCCCTTTGCCAGCGTCTTGACAACTGAGACGCCTGATCTGTTTTTCAACAGCGTGGCAAGTGTTTGTCCCGTCAACATCTCGACAGGCTTCAGGCGTAAGCAGCCACAAGAGGCTGGAGTCTATAAAGTGTTCTCGCCACAACTTCTGGACAAGGCTCAGCTCAAAACACTGTTCAGGTCAGCCACCTCCTTCATGGCAAAGTAATCATGGTATTAATTAGGGCGACTAAAAACTACTTTCATTAAAACATAATACGGCGAGTATCTTCTCAGTTTCAGTTTTATCATTTGGTTTAGAAAATAGTGAAAAATGTTGACTTAAGATATTCAATTCACTATCATAACAGACCAAAAAATAGTCATATTGGAAAAGCTGCAGAGGGTGAATTTTTGGTATTTTTGTTTAAACCATGACTTAAATTATTAATGGATTGTCAAAATTGTTGTTTCAAATTTTTGCCTAATCAGTGGACTGTGTAATAGTTTCAGGTCCAGTGCTGACCACCTAAAACTACTGCTCAAGACACATTCTGCTCATTTTGTGAGATAAGACATAAAATGGTGATGTTAGCAGCTCTACGAGCCTGCACCTTGGCACAGCAGGGCTAAGGTCAACATGCTAACATACTGATGTTTACAAGTCTCTAATGTAAAAATAGTCAGGTTTGTGTTCACCAACTGAGTTTAGTACAATAGCTATACGGCTGCAACTAACGATTATTTTCATTATCAGTTGATCTGTTATTTTCTTGATTAATCGATTAGTTGTTTGGTTTATAAAAGGTCAGAAAATGGTAAAACATGTCGATCAGTGTTTCCCAAAGGCCATGATGACGTCCTCAAATGTCTTCTTTTGTCCACGACTCAAAGATATTAAGTTTTCTGTCAGAGAGGAGGAAAGAAACCAGAAAATTTAAGAAGCTGGAGTCAGAGAATTTAGACTTTTTTTCTTCTTTAAAAATTGCTCAAACAGAATAATCGATTATCAAAACGGTTGGCGATTCATTTAATAGTTGACGGCTAGTGCTTTATTCTCAGCAGCTCCAGTTAGCTAAGCATGCTAACATTTGCATTCTTTAGCTTTAAACAAAGTGAAACTTTAACCTTGAATTTTGATGATTTTGCTAAATGAAAAGTTAGGAAATCACCAAAGTTGTTATAGTTCATCCTGATAGCAATCCATCCATATGTCAAGATAGTTCACTAAGAAAACAAACATTACAACCTCATGGTGGCGCTAGACAAAAAGTCACTTGGGATTCATCCTCTGGGGACCATGAACACTTCACAGCAATGTATCTAACACCAAAGCAATGGACTGGCCGTCAGGCACACAGCGAAGTATAGAGCAACCGCTCATGATGTTTTCTCATTCTTACCTCATCACAACGGCCATTCAAAAGTTATCAAACTTGATGACAATGCCCTGTCATAAGGATTTATTTATTTAAAGCAGAGTAACAACTTTCCTCCATTACTGTACTTCTCTACCTCAGGTCGTATTACTCCGTGCAGGTGACAGAGTGGCAGGCCTACCCTCGGTACGGCAGCAGCCAGGGATTGCCGCCTGTGGAACTCCACCCCAACCTCTACTACCTCAACGGCATCGAGTTGGCCGGCAGCGCCATGGAGATGAGCTCAGTGGCGGCCAAGAATATTGCCCTGCTGGCGTACCACCGCTGGAACAGGCAGACGGACATGGTGGACCAGAAAGATCTCATGCACAAGATCAAGACTGAACTTTGACCTGGTCATCATCAGGTCAGCCTGATAGCATCGCAAAGCTGATGTGCCCGAAAATGTCTGTATTAGGGTAATACGTACGTGACACATCCAGTATTACGTCATATATCTAATACACTGGATCAGTGATGAATACGTTGAACATAATCTGACCTGCCTTATCCTAAACAAACTTAAACATACGACAGAAAAACAAGTCTAAAAGTCTAAAAACTATTTTAAATGGGACTGTGGTCCTGCTCTAGTCTCCGGAGGCCAGTTAGAGTTCACTGATTGCCAGAAACATTGCAGATATAGGAGACATTTTACCGTATCTTTTGAGGATTAATTGCTAATGCTAATTATGAGTTTCATCCAAAAATTCAGCTGCAGGCAGCTTTTCTTTGCCAAGTAATAAGGGAAACCAAGCAACCGTGGAAAACACCAGCTAATATTTATGTCAGTAGGAAGTGAGTGGACTGTTAGGAGACACTGTTGGTATGAATCAGCACCAGTTAATACGAGTGCCAGTTTAAGTCACTGGTGCTGTGTAAATAAATGATCTTGTGTCAAGAAAACAGTCTCAGAATTAAGAATGAGAGCATGAATGAGACTCTTCTAAACGGCTGCCTTTTGTCTGTGATGTAACAGCTGTGAGATATGAGACGGATCACTTTATTTAACTGCCTTTAGGCTCATAAACCAGCCGCCTGTCATATAATCAAAAACAACTGCAGCACTTCCATCACTGTTTAAACACTTAGGGACTGTTAATGGGCTTGCTGTCGGCCCGAACTGCACCAACGAGATCTCATAAAAGTAATCACCGTAGGATTTTTGTAAATTAATAAAATCATTATTCAGTGACTCATGGTTGTGGCCACTGGTGCTATGCTCTATTGCTCCTTTCATCAGCCTGTTTCATTATCTCCCCTTCCTGCTGCTTTTGTTGCATAATCCAGCAGACAGACATTTTTTTTTTCGGGGAGCAGAGCCAACAGGCTTTCACACTGGACCAAATGAAAGCAGAGGACAGATCTGTGGAGCTGCTGCTGGGGATCATGATGACACTTTGCCCCCTTTTCTCTCTCAAAGCTTTATTGAGAGATTTTAGGCTGTAATCTTGGAAAAAACACGTGAAGATAGAGTTGGACCTTCCAGAAATGGCAAGTGCTGAAAAAGACGGTGTGATATGATAAAACACTGACTGCTGATTATCCTCATAAGACTGAGAAATGCCTTGTTTTATCCATTTCAAATTTATAACAATGGATTTGGACTACGGTGGATTTCCGGACTCTGTAAACTAATTTAACTGTTGTTAACCGAAAACCTTGTGACTCCAAAGAGCTTCCGCTGACGGATAATGTGATTGTGTCATCTGATGGGGAAACGCCACAACCCTTTAATCTGATGGATTTGTTTCAAAATGGCACTTTTTTCATTCTGCAGCAGCTTCTGTACAGAAAACAGTCACATATTTGTAGCAATTGTACCTTTTATGATATGCTGTAAAACCAATACAGTCAAGTTTTATGGAATCTTGTGGATTTACAGAACGATCCCAACTAAGGTCGACTTATGAGCTTTTCACAGAGCGTTCAACAGCAGCAAACGGGAAACTCCATCCACTGATGTGATTAAAAGTTAAGACGAGCCCTTGAGTTAAGAGTATTTTGTCAAACAACAGCGTGATTATTCACATCTAACCTCCTCTATGAGTATAACTTTCTTCTAAGAACAGCATGCATCAACATATTTCATCTGCCTGATAAACAAAACAGTGCAGCGGTTTGTAATGAATAATGTACTATTTTGAGTCTTGATCAAATTAAAGTATTGGATGGTTTCCCATGATTTTTTGTTTTTAAAAAATACTAAAATTGACTGATTTATCCATTGAGTTCAGTTGATCTACTCCAGGCATTAATTTATTTTATTTGTTTAGTTTATTTAACAGGGACAATGCACGGCTCTCAGGCGTACCAGAATTAGCTCCTCGCTAAATTTCATCTGTAGGAGATAAGATCTATCTCTGTTAACTGCGCAGAAGAAAACTGACTGATCACTGTCAGTGTTTTATTTTCTTCTTTTCAAAGGGGAATAATTATGAAATGAGAAGTCTCTTAACAGGATGTAAACTCCTGCCACTGTTTGAGTGGATAGTTTAAAAATGTTGGTTTAAGATAAGATGAGAGGAAAGAGAGACTTTATTGTCATAAATCTATATAAAGAGTTTCCCTAGCTCCGGGGCAAAACAAAAGGATGAATGAACGAACATACAAAAACAGGTACAGAATAAGTGTAATGACATGATATATAAACCAGATTAATGCAGTTTAATGGACAACATGCTGCAGCTTTGTCACAGTTATAAACGTTTTAATACTGGGCTCCAATTATGAGATCTTAAATCTGTCAAATTTTCACACTTCCATCTTTATGCCCTGAAACTGAGGAAGTGGCCGTACATCTCAAGACAATCATCCTGTCACAACAAGTCTAGACCAACAGTATTTCATGTCACAGACCCAAAATAAAGTTTATCACCATGGACAGACAAACACACACACACACACACACACACACACACACACACACACACACACACACACACACACACACACACACACACACACACACACACACACCTGCCAAGAGCTGAGACAGATTTTAGTGGAGAAAGATCGTTCCATCATCTAATGATTTAAATGCTATAAATTATACTCTGTACATTCCTGGAAAATGTTTGGAAAGTAACAGTTCGGGGGTAATGCTCTGTACTTTATTCATAATCAGGAACGTGAAACTTTCTAGGAAGTGGAAACGATCACGAGGCCAATAACAAAACGTATCCTCTTCCCCAAAGCGGAATCATTCAATTTAGTGCAACACGGGTCGCTTTCACTTCTCTCTACTGTGTGTTTTTGTAGCTTTCACACAGTCAAACTGTTGCAGTGGTGGAAGAAATATTCAGATATTTAACTAAAGTTAAAGTTGCAATACCCCAGTGTAAAAATACTCTTACAATAAAAAGTCTATGACTTAAAGTACAAAGGTATCATTACAATATACTTAAAGTACCAAAAGTATCTTAACCTATAATAATAAATGATAATTTATAAGTTTATTTCTGTATTAATAATTTAAGTCTGCACATAACTAGTAGTCCTAACCAAAGTTATCAAATTAATGTAGTTGAGAATATTTTTTGAGAAAATTTTGACCATATTTGCTTCCAAAATGTAGTGGAGTATAAAATAGCTTAAAATGAGAATACTCAAATAAAGTTCATCAAAATTGTACTTAAGTAGGCGACAGTGTTTGAGTAAATGCACTATGCTGAGTAAACCCAGTCTCCTGGAGGGGGACAATCTGAAGTCTGAGAAAACAACTGTGATGATTCAGTTACAAAGAACCTAAACTTAAAGGCGCTCCAGCTTTCAGAGCCTTCAACCACAGCTCATGGTTGCTTTGTGGGAAATGTAGGATTCAGTGTTTCTGAAGCATGACGGAGCATAAACAGGAGGATATGTCAGTTTCCTGCAAGGACACATACAAGTGCAGAACTATGTCATGGAGTACCCATTTAGATCACCAAATGAAAACTAAACAATATCTGCATTCTGTCTTTTCATGGCGAATGCATTCAGTTTGTTTAATTTACAGTAACATCACTTTATTCATATTGATGCTCGTATCGATACACAAATATGACTTTGTATCAGTAGTGGTGATCTTCCACCCCTAATGTGAGGCGTTTACACAGTATCACTTTTACCATAGAAAAAGATTTTGGAAAACCTTTTCAAAACTTGTAATTATTAATTTTTTCATTGCTTGACAATGGCAATGGCATGCAAAAACATTTCATTAAAAATGAGTTGGTATAAGATAATTTCACATGCAAATACACTTTGTTATTGTTTCATTTCTTACAATTTTCTGACAGATTGAAACATTTTCTTTAACCATGAACATTTCTATAATATCTAATTATCATTAAAAAATGTGTGAGGTTTTAGAGGCTCTAGTGTCATTTTCCCTGTGTTTTGGATTTGTGGCAGCCTTTGACAAAAATAATAAGTCATGTAGGGAATAAAGAGAAAAATGACCTAGACTCCAGAGGCAGACAAATAACACATCACGTTATGTGCACTGCATAAAAGTCACTAAAATTATTCTTTTTATTATAAAGCAGGTCAAGGTGCTTTATAAATACTGTGAAATTATCAGAATGCTCGATCCACAGAGAAATGCACACAGACCGTATTCAGAGACTGTGCCTTTACAAAAAGCTGTGTCACAACTATACAGAATGTAAAGGTAGAAAGTGCTGCTTCAGTGCAGCTTATTCTCATGAACACATTCGTAGGAAATCGTACGTAAAGTTATGCACAGAAATTTGTAACAACGCCCGAAAAAGGCCGTGGTTGACCAGAAGTCAAAAAAGCTGCCGTCAGACTGGAAGTGGTTCGACAACAACGGACCAAAAAAAAAAGATACATGACCAATTTTTGCCAACAAAAGGGTCGGGCATGAAAACCACTTGGTTAGGATTAAAAACAGAAGCACATAAACAGAATCCCACTCCCCAACCCCAAACCCTGCGTGAAAGTCCTATGTTTTAAGACCCATCCACGACCCCAACCTGCACATGTGGCAGTTTGCTGTTTTGGACTGGGTCACATGCTATAAATACATTGCACACATCCTCAAACACACAAATAACTGAGCATTACGTTTCGTTGCCATATGCATGAATGCAGCATGAGACCACCTGTAGTGTTCAGTGCTGTTACAGTCATCCCCGGGCTGCAATGATGGTGCAGAGATGCAGAGAGCACAGATGTGGAAGACCCGGAAACACTGACCAATCAGAGCAGACTGGGCTTTTTCAGGAGGGGGGCTTAAAGAGACAGGCGCTAAAAACGAGCCTTTCAGACACAGGGTGAATACAGGTATATTCAGACAGGATGAGAAACATGTTTTTTTTATTTTTTTTAACATTAAAGCATGTAAACATGTTCTAGTAGAAAAACAAAATACCTGATGAACCTAAAAATGAGCATCATATGAGTCCTTTAATAAGAATAATGTTGAATGGAAAAACGGCTCATTTCAGTGGAAGCTCACAAATTCCCCAGAACTCACACACACACACACACACACACACCAAACGGCCTGCACAGTGTGTGTGTGTGTGTGTGTGTGTGTGTGTGTGTGTGTGTGTGTGTGTGTGTGTGTGTGTGTGTGTGTGTGTGTGTGTGTGTGTGTGTGTGTGTGTGTGTGTGTGTGTGTGTGTGTGAGTGTGTGTCTGCTTACTCAGAGACTGTGAGATCAACGCCGTGGAGCGGTTGCTTCCACTGACCTGCACAGATCTGAAAGATTCAATGATGATAGTTTTAGAGAAATGTCCACCCACGCTCTCTCCTCTCTCATCTCTCTCTCTCTCTCTCTCTCTCTCTCTCTCCCCCCCTCTCTCTCTCTCTCTCTCTGTCTCTCTCCCTCTCTCTCCCTCTCTCTCTCTCTCTCCCCGTCAGCTGCTGTTTGGGGGTCGTAGGTTATTCTGAGAGTTCCCCTGCACCTTGTGATGTTATTCTGTTCACTGGCTCTGCTGTGGCTGTTTGGCCTGAAACAATGCAGCTGTCAGACCCGGTACTTAATGTTGAGTCATACTGAAACAGAAAGAGGAATTATGTCTCTCTCTGTTTGACCTTTATTTCTCTAAAAGCTTCAGTTCAGAACTATTTAAGAAATAAAAATAAATGTTTTTTATTTATTGCCCTCTATGGTGCCCTTGCAGTGAGGAAAACATAAACCCTTTCAAAGTTGTAAACAAAAACATTGTAAATGTTTCCTGTTGCAGTGAATAGGAATGACATCAGCTGACAGGAAGTTAACAAGGACCAAGGCTGTTGCCTAGCAATGGAATTCCATTAAAAGGGTCTAAAGCACATGTGTCAAACTGATCCAGTAAAGGGCCGCTGTGTCTGCAGGTTTTCAGCCCAACCAAGCAAAAACACACCTGACTCGACTTACTCAATCACCTGAACTGCCTTCACACAGTTGACTTGTTGGACCAGGTGTGTTTTTGATGGGCTTGAATGAAAACCTGCAGCCACAGCGGCCTTTTACTGGATCAGTTTGACATCCCTGGTCTATAGGCAGCCCTACGCAACAGCACCATCTTCACGCTGATGCACCTGGTGCTCATTTTTCTGTTTTTGTTTCCTGCCCTGGCCCCTCGGTCCACCACTGGTCGTCACACGTCATAATGACTTGAGTGTCTGTTTCCAGTGAACGTGGGGCGGTTGCTTCCTGGAGCAGCTACTCACAGAGAATTTCTTTAGGACTGAGCTCAACGGAGACCTTTACGATGTTAGTCAGTTCATGGGAATCAGGCATTTGCTTGCTTTTAATTGATCTTTCAACAGTTTTCAACTGATGGAACTGAACTTTACGTTTTATGTAGAAATATAATCAATGATTGCAACCTTTGGTGTTTTTGTGTGTTCACAAAGTTGTTGTTTTGGTCGAATTAATTTGGGGTTACAGAATTTAGTTTAGGTTTAAATTGTGTTCTTTGGGGGGTTTGTAGGTTTATGTTTGGGTTCGGGAAACAACTGAAGTGATGCTATGGGAAGAAGATCAGACGATAAGATTTTCCATCTAAAAAAAAGAATGAATGTTACAAGACTGTTATGATACTCTTCGTAAACAAAGTACCTGTTTAGATTTAGTGTTGATCACCAACATGCTCTTTGTGTATCCTTGTGGCCCTCCTCATACAACATTTACAAAACAAATTTATTTTTATTTATGTTGAATCTTGTTTACTTGCTACTAATTGCTGTTCTTCCCTGCTGGTGCCTTGCTTTGTTTATTTGTTCGTTTGCCACCTGTAAGTCATTGGGAACGTGTGAAACCTCAACCAAACGAGTATGTTTGACTTCTTAAATTCAAAGACATAATAAAAAATAAAAATAAGAACATTTACAATGGAAAATGAAAAAACATATGAATACGTAAAAATCTATATCTGTTATTAAAGTGTCCGTTTAGTTGTGCGGGAACGGTGCAAGTTATTGTTCAGACATAAGGTTTCACAGTAAAGCCCCGTTCACACATGCACTGCAGCCCGGGAGTCATCTGGAGATTATCTCTGGGGACCAGAGGTTTTCAAAGTCTGAGACCGAGACAACACGTGATTAAAGGCTGCCCCTCCCTTCCTCGTCTACGAGCTTAGTTCTGCTCATTCCAGGATGCAAATCAAATCTAATCAAATCAGCTTTATGTATATATATATATATATATATATAGCACCATTCATACGTATAAAGATGCAGCCCAAAGTGCTTTACATTATTATATGGGATCAGCAATTGAGCCAAGCCTCATATTGCTGTTTGACGTAGATTCAGACTGCACCAAAACCATAAATAAGGTCTCTACTAAGGCACTTTCTCACTCCCCAAAACTACTGTTTCTCTGATCTCTGATGAATTTTTAAACATTTAAAGTTTCCACGTAGCACTCTGGAGCAAGTGTGTTTGCCGTATGATCACCTCACTTCTCCAGGTAATATCTAGATCGCAGGGGGCCCCGGCTAGTTTCAGCAGGGGCTCCGTGGCCCAAATGTGCAAATGCAGCGGCAGAAAGTAACTAAGTCCATTTACTCAAGTACTGTAGCTTCTTAAGTCCAATTTTGAGGTACATTTTATGCTTCTTTATACCTTTACTTCACTACATTTCAGTTGAAATAGGGTTATTTTTACTCCACTACATTGGAGTAAAAATAACCTTTAGTTACTAGTTACTTTACAGATTCAGATTATTAATACAAATTATTATCAACAAACTAAATAACATATTGTTATAAATTAAACTACTCAGCAGTTTATGAAGTAATAAAACATTAGCCACCTTTATCAGCTCCAAAATTTCAGTGATATTTACATTAATGTATCAATAATTATAATCTAATAAACTTATATTCTGCATAATGATTACTTTTATTACTTGCACTATTACTTGCACTTTAAGTACATTTTGTTGCTGATGCTTTTGTACTTTTACTAAACCTTTCTGTTGTGACCAATTTTCTACTTTTATTAACCACATATGTTTTTTTTTCACATTTGATTTTCTTAAGACCTCATGAAAACCTCCACACTATAGGCATTTAAACATTTACAAGTGCTGATCACCACTTTCATTGACTTTTGAGTGGTTTGGTCAACTTTGTGACGCCTGTCGTGTTCCTGGTCAAAGGAAATGAATGTGTTCATCCATCAGATAGTACACAACCACAAATCCACCACACACACTGAACCACTTGAGGAATTCATTTTCACCTCAAATAGGATCCTTAACGCCCCCAGGGCCAAATAAATTGTGCAATAGTACTTCTGACCATGACTTATGGTGTAATACAGCCGGCGGGGAGGGACAGTGTGTGGCCTTTATGTATGCATTGTCTGTATTTGTATTGTTATCTATTTTTTGTAAAGCAGCTTTATGTGGCAGCATTGGAGTCAAATACACATTTTCTTCAAGGATAATAAAGTGTATATAATCTTTAAATGTATCACATCTTCTCACAGACCCACGATTTGGGATATAATTTACAATTTCTGTCTATTTACTATATTTTCACTATATATTCTCTATTCACTGCAGTTATTAATGTAAACCAGCAGTCTGAGACGTTGTTTACGGCTTAAAGGGAGTTAAATAAAATGTGGTGATGATGAAACGAACACGACACAAAGGTTAAGTAACATTTTGAATGCAGGACTTTTAGTATTACTACTTCATAAGTCAAATCTCTGAGCACTTGTCCCACCACTGAAACGCTACAGAAAAGGGGTTTTCGCTCACCCTCGGGTGCTCTGCTCCTATTGGCTCGAGCGACGCACCACGTGGTCGGGCAGTCACGCGCTTTCCAGGAACCCGTCAGGAAGAAGAAAAACAAAACAAACCCGAGAGAGAGCAGCAGGAACAAGCGTGTGGACTCCATTGAAAAGACGGCCTCGTTATCTCCAACAAGGGGAACACACACGAGGTCCGACACGAAGCGAAACGTATGCGTGGGCCTCCTAAAAGTGAGTGGGGCCGCTCCTGAGCTGTTTTCGGGGCTGAGTTGTGCCGAGCGGTGGTTTTTGTGTTTCCTCCGCTGCGGAGGATTAGCTTTGAAGCTAACGGCAGCTTGTTGTTGTTGTATCGGGCTTCAGCTGGGATGAGGAGGGGGCGGTGGGAGGCCATACTGACTGTGAGCTGCGGGGGAAAGGGAAGCAATACATGTCAGTTCCGCATCAAAAAACACAGTTTGGTGCAACTAATGCGCTTAAAGTGGGTCTTAAATGTGCATTGCAGTTGATCCAGATCTTGCAGGAAGTGCAGAAATGGACGCTTCATGATGAGCTCAGATGCTTTTCTTTCCCTGTCAAATGTCACTTGGTGCTAAACCTGTCCAAAATAACAACACCCCCCTGATTTTATTGATTATGTCAACGTTTAATTAAGTGGTCAGTTTGTTCATGAGTTGGTTTAAATGTCTGACACAATCAGGATGGTTAAAACCCGCACTTATGTAATAAGTAAAAATACTTTTAACTCGCATGCTGCACCTCTAACAATAAAGCTTGCATTTATTTAACGTGTAATAAATATGATCAGCAGAACATACGTTTATTAGGCTGCATTTGTGGATTTATTTATATTAAAAAAAGCCTCACTTTGCTAGCGAAATGCCCAACGCTGACTTTTTGCAGGCAGTGTCGGTACACGCCCCCCTCAGACACAAGACACATCCACTGCTGCTGGGGAAAAAGCTCGACACAACTAGAAATTTCCATTTGATGTAAGTTCAATAATTCAGCCGAATTAGACATGTGTTCACACCGAGGGGATATAGTAAGCATTTATTTCCTCGGGGTGATAGATTAGTTAGGATTTTCACCTAAACAACCCGCGGTATAGTTTTATCAGCGGACTTCGGCACATAAACGTTAGATGTGGCGTTTCTTCTTAAGTATAAATACTAACAAATGTCACGGGCTGACGTGTAATCACGTGTTGTGTTCAGGTTTTGTGGTAAATGATAGATTTGACTTTGAATATCTTTTAAATATAGCTATCTAGGCCACGGGCATGTAGGCCTCCGACTTGTTTATCTTCTGCCTCAACCTAGATTGAAAACGGGCTGTTTATTATGGAGCGAGCTCGGGAGATTGACAGTCGCGGCGGCCATTCGGGAACACCTGGAGGCGGGGCGTCATCTCCGCTCGACCAATAGGAATGGAGGATTACGTGGGTGTTGGCACAATATGTTAGATTGAGGTTTGTTTTGCTTTGCTGAGGATCTGTGATGAATGCAGAGACTGTGCAGATACAAGGACATTTTTGGATGTATTGGCTGCTGTAAAAGGTAATTTTTAATCAATACTTACCTGTGAGATGGTGGTGATGAGGATGGTGTTGAGATGTAGACGTTTGTGCTCTGACTGTGCCTTTCACTTTGAGTCTACCACAAAGAGATGCAGGGATGTCATGTTCAATGTTTTTTAAGGAGATTGAGTGAGATTACATGTAGATTTTTTTATTTGTACTTCTGTTTCACACCTTCTTGTGGAGTCTTGTGGTTTTTGTATTGGCCTTGTGGTTGTTTATATAAGGTTTTGGGAAACTGCAAAGCTCATTGGTCTTTCATCAGCAGTTGCTATGTCAGTGCTGCATTACTATCGCCTTTGTAACGGTGCAGGATACAGAAATATTTGCATGCTGTTAACACATGGGCTGGTAGGCCCACAATGCATATGTCAAATCATCACATATGTCAAATTCAAGGCATTGAAAAACAACAACTTCTGGTTACATTTTCCAAGAAGATGACATCTATAGTTCATTATGAGTGCATTCGTGATGAATTATAATGCATTTACACAATTATACTACTCATTAACACATAATGTCTTCAGATGCTCAAGATCAGTAATCATAAAACATTAAAGATGTAACTTATGATGATTAATAACCTCAAGTGTCTTATGGATGCTCTTCTCTAGTTATAAACTAGAGGTTGATTGATGAGGCTTTAATACATTATGACTATGTATTAGGGATCAACCGATATTGATTTTTTTAGGGCCGATTCATCCATTCACCTTCAACCGCTTATCCCTGTTACGGGGGGGCTGGAGCCGATCCCAGCTGACATCGGACGTGAGGCGGGGTCCACCCTGGACAGGACGCCAGTCTATCGTAGGGCACATAGAGACAAACAGAGACAGACAACCATTCACACCTACGGGCAATTTTTAGAGTCATCAATTAACCTAACACGTGCATGTCTTTGGATTATAGGAGGAAACCGGAGAAAACCCATGCAGACACAGGGAGAGCATGCAAACTCCAGTATGCCAATAACAATTTTTTTTTCATCAGCCTTAGCCGATGACCAATACGGACTGCTGAATTTCTTAAGCCGATATTTGGAGTCAATACTACTTTTGCTCCCTCAATATACATCATAAAAATTACACAATAAGGTTACAAATGTTAAATTTTACAAAAGAAACATTTATTGAACTTGATAAGGCCGATACGTTACACCTAAAAAACGCAAATATCGGCCTATCACTACTATGTATACTCACCTTTACACACATCAACGATCAGCTGTAGTAAAGACTCACATGCATTATTATAAGTTTTCATTGTTTGTGTAAAGTAAAGTGAAGTACATTTTGATGCATCTATAATAATGCATTCTTTATCGTGTAGGATAAATGCGTTATAATTCACTATATATGTGGTCTTCATAGAAAGTGTTACCAGGTCGGTTCAACTTTAATTTCTCTTCTCACTTTTTCCTTTGGTCATGTTTGGTCAATTTGCGACCCACCGTCTTACATAAACAAAATCATTAATTTAAACATTTTTATCTGTTCTTTGATGAAAGATGATGATAATGCTGTGATCATATGTTGCAGTACGATTCCGCCTGCGTATACAGGTCCCATAAATTAATCCTTAAAAGTCCCAACCTTTACGCACATTTGGCTGTTAGTGAGCATCGATATTCTCTGGGTCTGTTGCCACACTATACACACATTTAGGACTTGTGGATTAATGGCCTCTCATGATATTTGCAGAGCGTCTCTCACATTAAAAAAACAGGCTTGCATCTCCTGCTTTTTTGTCTTGTGAGGAATCAGCGGCCGACTGGTATCCTGTAGGTAACTCATTCCCGATAAGACACTGCTGATTGGCCTACTTGGATCACGTCCAATGTTGTGAGGCGGACAATGCGAGCTGTTTGCATGATAGTGGAGCTATTTCTGTTCAGACCTGAGCTAACACAGAGGGGAGGAAACATGCTGCAGTTGGTTGTTGAAAATATGGATGTTTATTGATATTGAGTATGAAGATTAAAGGATAATACTCATTGGAAAAACGCTTTATTTTCAACATAATCTGGTGTTAAATCTAAACAACCAATCTCGGGATGAAACGGTTACCAGTTTAATGATAAACTGCTGTTAAATTTGTGACGGTTCATTTTACAGTTTCAGGTTTGAATTATCATTAAACCGTGTTCGATTATTGCACTTTGAAAAACTCAAGGAAAATACTGTCCAGCATCAGACAAAATGAGAAAGCAGAAGCAGGCGCAGCATTTAACATGGATTTGTTTTGCATCAATGAAAACATTGCTAAAGGCAGCAACAGTGCCATAACTAAGAAAGTCTGAAGTGTTGTTGTCTTAGCTGAGAGAAGCTTGATCTTGAAGGTAGTAGAACATGCAGAAAATGAATGGTCATTTTTGTCACTATAATCACAAAATTCTATTTTCATACTGTTTTATCTCTCAGTCAATCATGTAAACCAAAAATCTTTAAAAATGTGAAATTAAACAATCCTGCCATCATATTTGTTTGTTGTCTCCTGTCTCACATGGATGTGGAGCAGACCCTAAGCCCCAAATTAGAAAGTAAATAACGAATGAGTTGCCAAGATCTTACGTATTGTTTTTCACAATTGCATTTATAGTAACAGTTTTGATGTGATGGTACATTTTTAGTTTAGGTACTTTAAAAGTGTTTGAATCTTACTCTTAAAAGCTGTATGAACCTTGTGAAATGCTCACATAGCGAACTACCAAAAAAGGTTTTATAATAATATGAAATGTAATATCTCACATTTGTCAGCTGTAACCAGCAAAGTTCGGGCATTTTTGTTTGATAAACGATGAATTGTAAAGTGTATAATTATCAACTTTGCATTTTCTTTCTGGCACTTGATTAATTAATGAATCCACTAATAAGCGCGGCAAAGCATGTTTTATCCTGTCTATCCGATTATGCTGCGACCCCAGCTGATGCTGCAAAGAAGACAGAGCTGTTGTCTGACTCCATTTGGAGCTCGTTGTAAACAGCCGCATGTGTGAACCTGACATCGACACAGGAAACCGTACATTTGTAGAGAGTTTGCATTGTGACCTCACTTGTCAAAGTTAGTTGTCAAGGGATGCTATAAAGAACAAAAGCACATTTTATAAATGGTTTAATAAGACATTTAATATCCAACATGTGTGCTGCAGCGTAATCGAGAGTGATGCAGCCACAGCACATCCTAATAGCTTGATCCAAAACCAATCAAATTACAGAGAATGAGGGTTTTGTTTTGTTACCCTGAAACCGGCCCCTTGTTTCAGACTCAAGTTAAATTGGCTATCCCCTATGCTCTTCTGAGGTTTAAACATGATGCTGCAAAAATCTGTCCTGTTGAGCAGCTTCTTTCTTCAGTTTATCTGTCTTTCTTTAGCGAACATTACTCTGTATGCGATTTTCCCTTTTCTTGCATTATCAAAACTATGCTGCATGTTACAGCCTACATCTAAACACACACTAATGCAGACGATAACCGTATTAAATACATGTTCATTTAAGTTCAGCAACTTTATGTCTCATTTGTTATCATTTTTAAAGTCTTGTATTTTATGTGATGCAACAAAACAAACATATCATCGTCATTATATATGAGCTATCGGCCGCCCTGCTCTCTAAATATCGACATTGACATCGGCCGTTGATAAACCCACATCGGTTGACCACTAGAAAAAAAGAAGCTTTTAAAGAGAAAATCTGAAATTCTGATTTTGAACCCTGATTTAAACCCGCAGGTTAGACTGTTGTGACCGTAAACTAAGCAAAATCCCCCCAAAAAGATCTAATGCCTGCAATTTTCATCACCAAACGAATGTGAGCCAAAGCCTGAGGGAGACATTCAGCTTGAATGTTTTGAGGCCTGTTCGGCTCGGTCATAAATACCTGTCTCTACATCACAGCCCGTGTAAACTACTAAGCAGTGAGTTGGATTATATTAAATTCTGCCAGTGTAAAATATTTAGTGCAGATTTGCCGGGAGAGGAGAGGAGGAGCGTTGTGACTTGTTTTCTGCACGTTTGTACGATCCTTGCTTGTACACACAGAACAGTCTGGATCAATGCTGGCGTTATTGTGTTCAGGCCGTATGTTTCCTCATTCTGCCTCTGCTACAAGTGACACCAGACCCAGCTGCCCTGGAAGGAAGTATAGACTGAGATATGATCACAGTTTGTATTTCAGAGGCTGATCTTCCAAACACAACTGTTGCTCATTAAGAGACTGTGTGTGTACATGCATATTTATATGCATAGACTTGTGTGCATGCTTGTGCTTAGGTGTTTGTAAAACTGTTGCCTTTGCAATCGCTATTGTACATGTAGTGTGAACCAATATAATTTATGCCACTTCCTGTCTATGCAAAGTGCGTGTACACCGGGGACAAAGCTCATGGGTGAGAAGTTCATTTGAGTCAGTCAGCACCCCGTAAGAGGAAGTGATGTCGCCCTGGGGTGGGGGTGGGGGGGGCGACACACGTTTGTGTGTCAGTTGTTCGCTGCAGGGGTCATGTCTCCATGCAGATTCTCATTTATTTCCAATGCAAAAGCAGCAAAGGGCCCAAAGGCCAGTTCATGTGTTGCAGTCGGGAGGTGGTGCATGAAAGCGAACATAAAACAAGCAGAGAATGAAAAGGTGAGGGAGCGGTGAATGATTGTTAAAAATTAAGTTAACATTAGTTTGATGTACGCAGAACAAATCCGATGCCCTCTTTGTAAATGTGGGGAGGCATTTTTTTTCCTAAAAAGTCGTAGCTTTCCGATGTATAACAGGCAAGTGTTGAACCGCACCAAATTTCTAAGAAGCTTATTCTCACAACAACTTCCAGCAGCTACTGAGTAGACAGAGAGCTGCTGTACACTTTGTTAATGGACTTTCTGGTTCGATATGTTGATTGGACAAAAGGGAAAATGAAGAGTAAATGTAGACAAATATTTACTCATTCATTCGTTACCAGACTGCCCCTGCAACAAGAACGATATTAACAACTCTGTTTGGTTTTCTTACTTCATATTAGAACTAAAAGGATAAGTCATTTAATAAGTCGATTGATAGTATAATAATCAGCATCTATTTAACGATAACTCGCTAGTTATAGCATCATAATTGTCAATATCTGATTCTTGATCCTGTGTTGTTTTTTGTAAACTGAATATCTTTTCATGTTGGGCTGTTGGATATGAAGACATATGAAGACGTCATCTTGGGCTCTGGGAAACATTTTTACCGTTTTCTGACATTTTAGAGGCTAAATGATTAATAGATTAGTCGATACAGCAGTCGTCAGATTAATCAATAACACAAACGCGTAACAGTTTGTATAACACTTCAACCTGGGGTAGGCAGTTTATTTTTGGCGATGTTGTTCCTGTTGGCTCAGGACCGAGAGGGAAGAGCTGCAGGAAGAGCTCTCACTCTGTTCCACATTCTGGAGTTTTTGCAAAGTTTTTTTTGTTTATCCTACTGCAGCTTTATCTGAACGTCCACTTACTTTGTTGCATCTACACACACACTCACACAAGTCATTTCTACTCCGACCAGTGAGTCTTTCTGCTTCGGCACAGGATTTCTGGAGCCTGTCTGGGCTGGCGTTCCCATACTATTTTAGTGTGTGTGGGGGATGCAATATTGTTTAATATAATTTTTAATCTGGCATATTCTCAGACTGTCTACCTTGGAAGGTGTCATAGTGTTACCATTAGTTGTTCACATGTAAAGTGAACTTAGAGAGAATAAAGCGAGCTAGAGAGAAATGTTCAAACCCTGGCTCCTTCCCTCCTCCGCACAGCTGACTAGTCACATTGTGGGAAGTGGGTTAATACGATCAGATGGTTGGTTTCATCACAGAAGTGGTTTGACACAGCTCTCCCTAATCCGACGTCAGAACGGTGTCGGGATATGGGTTTTACGGAATTATTTGACCACCCGACAAGTGGTTTTGATGGCAAATATGGCAGCTTTAACTGCCCTGGTGCAGGTTAGCCGTGTAGCAAAGGTTACCATGAGGATCTACCCTGGTTAAAAATGAGCCAGCCCTTTAGTCAAGCCCAAAGATGACTAGCTAACCCCCTAATCTTGCTTCATCATGCAGGCCCCAGAGTAACATCAGAGGAGGAAAGATGATATTTTGATAGACTAGTGCGGCTCAGTCCTGTGTTGACTTTAGGTCCAGCTCTAGAGATGGAGACAGAGGACCCCGCCTCCCATCCAGCATTATCAGTATCAGTAAACAGAAAGGGGGCTGGAGGCGACAGTTATGCATTTTTGGAAGCACTGGAACAGAGTTTCCCATAATGTTATCTTTAAAGATACAGAAGCTGTTTATTCCTTAACAAAGGCTACTTTTATTAACCTTAAGGGGAAACTGACTTAGTTTCAAGCGACCAAGTAAATGAAATTCACTCCCCATTTTAGTGAAGAGTTCCAGTGATGAATGAGCTCTTTTGATCTGTGTAATTAGGCGTGTTTCCATTTGGGTAAAATGTGGCCGCTGGGAAGAATTGCAGGGCACGCCCTCTCACTCAGCGTGTCTCCATTACAAAAAAAGGCCCCAGAGGGATTTACGAGAGTCCGGAGGTGACTTATCACTCTGAATGGATTTCAATTGACGGGTGATCAGTGATTCAACGGATCGGCGCCGCAACACTTCTTTCTCCAAGTGAGAGAATAGTTGCAGTTTGAATAATCTAGTTGACATTCAGACAGTTTTATGGACTTCAGTATCTGCCCACTTTAAAGTCATACTAGTATGCAGGAATCGTCGCCTACTGTTTGTAAACACAACATTCAAATTTGGCCCCTTTCTCCCGCCGGTCATAAGTGATGATTTAGAGGGATTACTTTTGTATTGAGTCATTGATGAGCTATTTGAGTCCATATATTGTTTTGCTTTTTAGGAAAGTCCTGCATGGTCTATCTTTAAGAGAGGGAGAAGAAATATTGCCCATCTATACACTTGTTTATGCAGCTGCATGATGAGCTAATACAGTGAATGTAAAGACATTGATAATAAATGAAGGTTTACAGTTCTCAACGTGCAGCAACAAAACGCTGTTGTTAGCCTGCTAGCTCCCATAGCTTACTTTTTAAACCTGCTTTTAACTGTGGCGTGCGTGTAAATTTCACCTGGTCATCTGGTCTGTCGACACCATAAGAAAAACAGAGGGCAGGCTAGATGTGAACTTGAATATCTGCAAACCTCAAAGGAAACAAAGTGGTTGTCTGTGTCGTTACTGCAATTTACTTAGGTCTAGTATCGGTAGATCTCACTTCAGAGAGCTCCATATACATAACTTTGTAAAAGAGGGTGGGATAAATAATCGATGCACGGGTATGTTCATTTAAAGTCTGTGTGCCTCCTGCTGTTTGGTGGGAACAAACAAACTCAGCAGCTGTGGTTGAATGCATGTTACTGGTGGCTTGTTTCTTTGTTTCTGCCTCTTTTGATTCTTATACTTATGCTCTGTGCCCTCTCTCTGTTTTTACACAGACCTGAAGCATACAAAGAACCACACCAGACCACAACAGACCAGTCCCGACCAGGTTGAGCCCAAATACTGACACCACACCCCTCTCCCCTCCCCCCACCCCACCCCAGCCTCGCAGGCTGTGTCCACCATATCGTCTCCTTTTTAACAGTAATTTATTGTGATCAGACGGCCTCAGATCACTGGGACTGGACAGGAGTCCCAAAGGCACCCCTCTGCTGGAGCTGTAAGCTGTGCAATGCCTCAGGTAAGAGGAAGGACAGAGGGAGGGGAACTGTACAGGCACCTCAACAGATTCTGTTTTTGGTAATGATGACGTCTACTTCTGTTTGTTTACTAGTGTTTATTTCTTTCTTTCCGTTGTGTTGCAGCCCAGCGTCAGTGGGATGGAGCCTCCCTTTGGTGACGCTTTTCAAAACTACTCGTTTGCTGACCAGGCCCTCACCAGCACAGAGCTGCTCGCCACCAGCTCTGACCCAGATTTCATGTATGAACTGGTAAGTGGGAACACGCACGCACGCACGCAAACACACATACACAATCTCACCAAGGCCTTGCAAGCATCCTTTGAGCCTGACTTCTTTTCGGATCAGTCACAGCTGCTCACGCTCTGTCTGTCATTGAGTTGCATCTGAATGCAGGGTCAGTCATCAGTTTCCTCATGTTTCCATTTTTATTTATTGCGATGGAAACATAAATGAATAAGCATGTTGACTATTGTGCAGAGGTGGTGGTACTAATCAACAGCTAATATTCAGAAATTCGTCAGCAGGGGACACATTAGACTGCTCGGTTATAACTCAGCCACATACTTGGATCGCACAGAGTTGCACGTGTTACACTGTATAAATTAGCAGCTAGTTCAGAACTCTGTGGTGCCAAACCCATGCAGATACATTTTCAGTACTTTTATAATTTCTAACTGGAATCTCTGCAGTTTAGTTTCACTATTCTGTTTATCTTGTCAGATATCAGCCTCATTTCACTACAGATCGATATCAGTTTTGCTTGTGCTCCTTCACATTAAAAGCTCTGCACAGGCACCGTGTGAAGCACCTAAAATGCATTTAGTAAGTGACAGAAATGAGGACATATTCTTAGTTCTTTGGTCAGCAGGTCAGTTTTAGATAATGCAGGGTGCAATACAGTAGTACAGTCAGAGATGTTAGATGAAGAGCTGCAGGCTCTTAATGTGGTTTTTCGAGATTCAGCACACCTCCAACGCCTCTTCGAGTAAAACTGCTTATTTTATCTTGACGTGCAGTGCAATGGAAAAACACTTGCACTGTGTCAGCGCGGCCTGAGTGGTCACAGTCGCTCGCTCGCTTGGCACGAGTATCCCCACCTGTATCAAAAAACAATATTAGGTTACATGTTACACTGCACACACGCTCAACAAGCAACAAACACCAGAGATTCAAAAGAGAGTCCATTTTTAACTTGATAAAGAACTACAAAAAACAAATAACAAAGACAGACTTTTAAACATTTAATTTGATTCCCTCACATTTCACAGTGTTTTTTTTTAGTGTTTATACTAGTAGTTAAAACTGTATGAATTTAAACTCCATTGACAAACTGTAAATAAACATTTGCATGCGGACAGCTCGGCATTTGAAACAGCGCCACGTTTCACAGCCGTGTGACATTTGCCAGACTCACAGGTGGGTGATGTGAGACAGCTCACCTGTCACCACTCGCACTGTCAGCCGCAGGTGTCTGCATCATTCCCTGTCTGCTGTAGACTAAACAATAGTGATTCACTGCTGCCCACTTAATGTGATGCTCTTCAACGCTCCAGTTTGGATAGAATAAATAATAGGCCGCCTTCTAACCGATCACCTCTGTGTTTTTCTCCTCTGCAGGACAGAGACATAACCCACCGGCAGAGCCCCTGTGTGGACACCATAGTGGGGGTTGGGGACGGAGGCAAGGAGATGGAGTGCTGTGTGGATCAGCTCATGGGTCTGGGCGAGTGTGAGACGGTCTACAGCAGCTCAGCGTTCGAACAGTGGGACTCCTACTGGGAAGACCTCACCAGGTATGGGATTATTTATTTATGTGCTGTGGTTTATTTTAGATGGAGTTAAAAACAGCAGCAGGTTAATAAGAGGTAACAGCATACTCATGCATTTAATGAAACTCATATGGCATGCTGTGTTTTGCTTCTAACATTGCCAATAATTATTTATTACCTATTAAGCAATAACTAGCACGGCATTAAAAACTAACGGCACAGGAGGTTTCATTTAGTGTTTACAAGACTGTGTCTGTTTTTAACGGGCAATGAATTACTGACTGAGAAAGAATCGCCTGGGGAAAAATGTTTGGTGAACATTTCTAAGAGATATTTAAGTGATTTTGCTGGAAAAAAACAAACCAACAATTATAATAAGACTTAACCCAACGACTAATGAATCTTACCAGGTTTTGTTTTGTGTTTCTAAAACTGGATGTAAGTTATTCCTCTGTGCCTTAGAGCTTCTTTTTTGTCCAAAAACTATTGAAAACGCATCAGTGAGCTGCACTGGATCACGTGTACTGGAGATTATTTTGAGCCAATACCATACACGCCGTACTGCTTGTGCAAATACTTACCAGAGTAATTTATTAATCCGCAGTTAAAATTAAGCAAGTAACATTTGATAGAAACTAGCTGTTAAAATAAATGAATGAGTCATTTTTTAAATGGTGCTGTCTGTGCCTTTCAGACAGGGTAGTGATATTGGAAACTATTGAGAGACGGACGAACACATGGTTGGTTTTGGTCTGGGTCTCACACAGACAGAGGAGGATTTGAAGCACGTAGCTGTTTTGCCTGAAAGCAGGGAGCACTTTAAGAGGCCACAACAAAGCATCCGCAGTCACCTGAGATCTCAGGTGATGCTCCGTCTGTTCTGCAGCTATCCTGATGCTTTGCTGCCAAAATAGTTTGTGTACTCTGTGTCAGCTGAGGGCAGACAACCCGCAATTAAAACTGGTGGAGGTGGAATAGTGCTGGCTGTTGCAGGGTTAGGGGAATCTGCTGCTAACAGGATTGATTGAGGCCACGTTTAAGTGGAACAGAGGAAAGCGCTGCATCTTTGTGGCCAGTGAGTGAGTCATTCTTTTATAACCTCGAATGTCCAGATTAGGCCCACGCTGCTGTTTTGTAGCTCTGATGTCTGATAGTGTGTTTCTGGGTCAGTAGAAGTCATATTTTGTCTTATTTATCTGTGTGCTCTGAGCTAGCTTTGCTCCTTACTGTGGTCAAATTAAACAGTTGTTTTCTTCCTGTGGCGAGCTTCATAAAGAGATTATAGCGTCTGCCTCAAAACTGTAACTACAAGACGTACACTAGTTCTGTCTCTGAGCTCTCTGTTTGCTTCTTGGATCTATTATTATGTTGTGGTATGAACAAGTTTGACTGGCTTCAGGTTTACACTTAAAGTTTAAAACGATAAACTGAATGCAAAACAAAAATTACAGATTTGAAATCAAATGTTGAACTTGAAATGTTTTGACTTGAAACAATTGCACTGAAACCCTTTCTGAATACATATTTTTACATCTAGGGCTGCTACAAATTCTTATTTTGGCTATTTATTAATCTCTCAAATACTTTGTCAATTAATGAAATGAAAAATACTGAAAAAAGTCTTTTTTTGTCCACATTTATTCAAATATCAATAGAGCTGCAAAGATTAATCAGTTCATCAGTTTGGGTATTTAAAAAAAATAAATAGTTAAAGATCCTCTGATTCCAGCTTTTTAAATATGAACATTTTATGTTTCATTTACTCTTCCTCTATGACAGTAAATTGAATATCTTTGAGCTTTGGAAACAATTTTCAATATTTTCTAACATTTTATGGACCAATCAAGTAATAAATGAACCAAGAAACTGATCAACAGGCTGTTTTTTTGGGACCAAAACGGCAAACTGTTTCATTTTAAAGGTTCCTTACAATGATTATACATGAAAGCTTTCACTGTTGATAGAACGGCATGTCTCTGTTCTTGGCAGATACACACGGCTGGCCAGCTGTGACATCTGGGGCACCAAAGAGGTGGATTTCCTTGGATTAGATGACTTCTCTAGTCCCTACCAGGATGAGGAAGTGATTGGCCGAACCCCGACACTGGCTCAGCTCAACAGCGAGGATTCGCAACCTGTATGCGAGGCGCTCTACCCCCCTGCTGATCTGACCCTGCCTGCCCCTCAGCCTCAGCTGTCCCAGCTTCCCTGTCCCAGTAAGAGACTCCTGGTCCCTGGCCAAGGATTAGGCGCTGGCTCTGCACGGCCCTCCCCAAGCGCTACATCCTCTTCCCGTCCTTCCCGCAGCTTTCTCCCAGACTTTCCTGAAACCTCCCAAAAAGCCACCAGACCTGTCCCCTCCAGCACCGAGACCATGGCCAAGACCCAGAACCTCCTCAGTCTCACCCAGGACCACGCCCAATCTCAAACCAAGCCCCATGGCAGAGGAACCAAGATGGCGGCCCCGACTTCTCGATGCACCGACTTTGTGCGGAAGGCTAAAGTCCGTGTGAGCGCTGTGCATAAAACTCAGCCGGAAATGCCCTCCCAGGCGGATTTTGAGAGGCCAGATCCACCTCTACCTCTCTCTCAGCCCCAAGACGAGAAGGCAGGCACTTCAGCGAGCGCCACCTTGGTGGTAATTCCTGCCACCAGCGTGTCGCTGGACAGCCAGACAAGCTTAGAGAGGAAGGCAGAGGGGACAGGGAAGAGGGAGATACCTGTTGGCTGGTCTGCGACCGTGCCTCAACTTGTCGAGGCAAGCCAGGCCATGGAGGGCAGCACCTCTGGGCTCGTCAACAGCGGCGATAGTGTGGCTGGGGCTAGTGGCGGTGGCAAAGTTCTGATCGTCGATGGCATGGAAGAGAGCAAGGAGGAGGAGCACAACTACTCTCTGTTCCTAACCCGCAGCAGACTGGCCGGCAGAGCTCACTCCCAGGACGAGGAGGAGGAGGAGGAGGAGGAAGACGAGGAGGAAGATGAGGAAGAGGCGGAGGAGGAAGAAGGAGATGGGCTTGAGCTAGATGACGAAGACCACGATGAGGGTTTCGGCAGCGAGCATGAGCTTTCTGAGAATGAAGAGGAAGAGGATGAGGAGGAGGACGAAGACTACGAAGCTGACAAGGATGACGACATGAGTGACGCCTTCTCTGAGCCAGGTAGCAACCCATCTTCAAGCTTCTGGTTAACATGTGTGACCAATCGATGGCTTATCATTTTGAGGTTTAAATTATAACCTTTCTGTCTTTATTTCCCCCTTTTCTCCAGGCTGTGACATGGAGCTGATGGACGACATAAAAGGCCTGACAGCAGGAGTCTCCAGCCGGAAGAGAGGCAATCGTCGCTACTTCTGGGAGTACAGCGAGCAGCTCACTCCCTCCAAACAGGAACGTATGCTGAAGCCGTCTGAGTGGGACAGACACACGCTGCCTAGCAACCTGTACCAGAAGAACGGCCCTCTGCATGGTACACACACACGCACACGCACACGCACACGCTCACACACGCACGCACGCACGCAAGCACACACGCACACGCTGGCACTGTAGGATACAAGCCTTGATTTAACACTTGCCTATGATCTTTTAGTCAAAAGCTATTTCATTTCGCCGCCTCATTTCCAGGATAACAGAATGATGTATACCTGTTAGGGGAGACCACAGTGCAAGTACTGAATCTTTCCGGGACTGAGTTTGGATTTTGCACAACAGCTGTGCGCAGCATGTTGCAGTGAAGCTAAAGTTTAAGTGATCACATTTGGAATATGAAATAAATCAAAGCAGCATAAACGGCACACATTCACTTCCCTGTTTATTTGACTCTTTTCATTGGATATGTAGAGGATGACTGCATTGCATTTTGATCATTTTGTAGCAATTTAAAAAAAGAAAAAGCGCTTCAGGCTTGCGGCATTTGTAAATTAAATTATGACTAAGGGTTTGCGGTCCAACGAGTACTAATTATTTTCTTTATTACTGAACCTGCTATAGATCACCAACCGTGACTGAATGAAAAATTTAAAATCTGCTTTACAGCAACAAAATGTCTTCTCTGAAAGATATTTAGTAAACAGTGAAAAAGTAACATTCAAATGAATTCTCCCACAGAGACTCATTCTCCTCCCCAGAGTTAGTGGTGCCCACAAATGTTGCCAGATTAATTTAGTATTCAGATCAGACTTTTTTTAAACATACATTAAATACTATTAACCTGATAAACAATAAGAAAACAATAAAAAAAATGGAAATGGCAACTGAATTAGGTGCCATCTTGCTGAAACACTGAATTTTGATGTGAAATTCATCTCTAACGCCTTCTTTTCTTTGGTTGTCGTGAAGGGAAGTACATGCTTAAAAAGTCTCGCCGCACTGACGTGGAAGACCTGACGCCAAACCCACGCAAGCTGCTGCAGATTGGCACAGAGCTACGAAAACTGAACAAGGTGATCAGCGACTTGACCCCCGTCAGTGAGCTGCCCCTGACCGCACGACCACGGTCACGCAAGGAGAAAAACAAGCTGGCGTCCAGGTAAAACATGTGGCACAGACCTTTATGTAAAATCACGTTGACCTCCACAGTTTATTAATTAAAAAAGGTTTTATTGCTTAGAACATGAGTGCACTTTAGAGTTTTAATAATTGTAGTCAAAATGCCGCTTTGGCAGTATGTCATGTTCCCAAGTGCCTACCTTTCCAAGTTCTTTCCTGTTAAGCGTTAGTAAACTCCACTCATCTGTGTGTATTGTAGAGCTTGTCGTTTAAAAAAGAAGGCCCAGTATGAAGCAAACAAGGTGAAGCTCTGGGGACTCAGCACGGAGTACGGTACGTTGCTTAAGATGCTGTTTTAACACCAAGTTCATCAACCTCTGCATCCATTTTCTTTATGCTTAATAAAAAATCTACCTCTATCTGTTTTTAAGCTTTGTCACATTGAAAATTGACATTCTGATTTTTGAAAATGGCTAAATAAGGGTACTATCACCACAATCTTTTTGTCAGTGCCTGTTTGTCTGCTTAAACACATGTTCTCCTGCAGATCGGCTGCTGTTTGTGATCAATGCCATCAAGGAGGAGATAGTGGCCCGTGTGGAGGACTCTTCTCCGCGTGCGACCAACATGGCCGACACTCTGGAGCATCTCATCCAGGAGACACTCGGTGAGAATTAAAGAGGTGGATGACCGGGTCATCTGCAGCTGAGTACAGTACCATGTGAAAGATGAGTTACAGTACATTAAATTTACATTTAATTTAATGATTACTTGATGTGGGAACCGTAGGGTCGCCGGTTCTAGCCTCAAAGAGTGTGTCCCGAAAACTTCTTCTTCTAAAGTATCTTTTCTGTAGCAGCTGTACAAAAACATTAAATGCAAGTTGCATAAACAAGGTGTTTTTAAATGTTTAACATCTCTGAATGTATCTTCATGTGTTTCTGTGAATGCAGTGGCATCACCGGTTGCTGGGGAGACATCAGACTTCGTCAACAAGATCTTGGAGAACACAGGACACGGTGATCCCACCGGCGGCCTGGTCGGCCTGCGTGTCCCTACCTCCAAAATCTAGACTAACCACGGTCCAGAGGAGTGGACTAAATATTACCACCGTGCTGTCCCATTGTAACTATGCTCCCCTCTGCATGCCTCTCCAACCCAGAGCACATACACATTGTTAGTCACACAAACACACATACCACTCCTTGTGTATGTGCGCTTGTTTTAGCCATGCAACTGTATGGCATACAACCTAGCTTACTGTCTCTGCACACTGTGCAAAGAGTCAGCGCATCACTGTCTCCCAACCCATCGTGAACGTCTGTTGGGAAAAGCGTCTCTAAAAGCAAGGGATGGTTCGATGTATAGCTAATAGCACGTCCTAAATCCACTGGTGATTATTAGATGTGTTTAACATAGTGTCGTGTAGGGTCGGTTCTGTCAGAGGTCTGCTTTCAGGGCTGACGCAGAGACAGTCACATGAGTGTAACCACTGGAGTACTTTCACACAACTAATCTGAGGTTGTAATGACAGAGGAAGAATTGTTACACGTCAGATGGCATCAAAGGTTGGAAAAAGTTCCAATTATCATTTCCTAAAAGAGGCTCACCTCACATTGCATCAAAAAAAAAAATTGAATTGACCCACTCAGTAAAGTGCTTTGATGAAAACAGCTTTGGTTGCCAAGACAGCTGCAGAGAAGAAGAAGCAGCATGCTCCAAGGCTTTTTGGGGTGGCCGGAAATATTTTGTATTGAAGGCCTAAATATGTTCATGCCATCCCCACTTTGAGCAAAATGAAGCTCGAAACAAAAAAAGCAGTAGAAACTTCAAGTTAAAATGAAACTTGACGATTAAGCGACACACATCCTGCTGGGTTGAAGTTTGCGGTAGGCAGGAGGAAGCTTAATGACTAATTTTGACTATATTAACTGAAACAACAGGAGGTATTTGATCATATGGAGAGGAAGTGCATGTAGTTTGGTGCTTTTTGGCCTAGTGCTGGTCATAACTGGACTGGGTGAAATTGGCATTTTGCCAGAATGGGAGCAGACTGTGAGAAAGATGATGATGATGGTGGTGATGAAGATGACGTAAACAGTCTAACCATCTCCTCAAGGAAACTGTACATAAAAGTGTCTCCTAGTGAAAAACGGCACTGGCTCTCCTTTTTGTACAGTAGAGATGACCAGGCTAACAGTTTGGTGTGTTCATACTAGTGTTTGATCAGAGTTCTATTCATTGTGCCTTGTGTATGTATGTGTGTGTTTCTGTACGTCTGAGTGAGTGTGTGTGTGTGAGAGGGACTGAACGAAAAAAAGAGGCGATTGGTTAGCACTCCCTGAGGTCCAGCCAAGGAGAGGACTACTTTACACTGACACGGATTGTTAGTGAATGAGAGGACAGAGATAACTGTGGAGTTCGTTGTGTATTTCAGTTGTCTAAAGATATTCTGAATGTACATAAAACAAGTGGAAGCTCTCGTTGCGTCATGCCACAGAGTCGGTGTATATAGGAGGGCTCTGCAATAGATTACTTTTGGTTTTTGGTACTATGTCTTTAGGGATAAGGGGAGGGTTAACAGATATTTTTGTTTAGAGTTACAAAAAAAATATTTGCACACTATATTTTGATTGTTTTTTGTACCAAAGACACATGCAACGAAATGGCGACCAGCCAGTTAAAGTAAGGTTTTGCACAGCTTACCTGACGCCGTATTGAATGTAAGGAATGTGGGAGGGTCAGGGAACTTCATAGAACTGTGAAATCAGCTTGGGTCCAATTCTGTATAGAAAAGGAACATTCATTCATTTTTTGTAAAAAACAAAATCAGAAAATTAACTCCATCTGTGGGCCTCTCCAGTAGATGTTTGGCTTAGCAAGCACTTCATTCCTGAACTGATTCCTCCCTCCATGTGCTAATAGTTTTAAAGGCGCTCACTAGGACACAAGAGCGCTAGTAGATAAGCTATGTTACATTTTTGTTTGTCAAAATGTCACAAACAATAACCAAAATGTTTTGTTCCTGTTGTCATTTGTTTGATTTCTGTATGTAGACGAGGTCTAGTTCATCAACAAAATATTAACTGAATTGTGTTTTAAAGTACTGTATATAGAAACATTAATGCTATATCTATCAATGGAGAAATGCCACTTTTCATGACAATGATTCATTTTCAAGCATGACACATTGACACATAAAGCCTATCCTTGCATCAAGAAAGTTAGAGGAAAAACACAAAAACCAAAAAAAAAAAGTTCTTGTTATATTTTTGTACTTTAGCTGCCTGCTATCTTTCCTGTTTGTTTGGAAGTATTTGTTTAGTGGAGAGAAGGAGCTGTGGGGGGAAAAGAGGAGAAAGGTCTTAAAGAACAGCCAGTCGGTCTGATAGTTTGATATTTAAAACCGACGCTTTGCTGGCTGAGGGAGTTACAGAGAATTATGACTGGATTTATTTAAAACACAATGCAGCGAAGCCACAGTCTTGTTTGACTGGTCTATAAAGAGAATGAGGACGCGCTGTCTTTAGCGAGGACAGGGACTTGTCCAGGAATTAAGAAACTCCGAGGACAACAGAGTGAAGATGTGAAGGCGGTTGTTGTAAGACATCTCAAACCATTTGAGTCTGCTCTAAGATTGATCTGGATTCAGCACTGTGCATTGTCGTTTTATTCACACGTATTCCCTGTTTGACTGTGAAATCAGTTGAAATTTGTATTTCATGGGATTGCAATTGCTGCCTTTGAGGTTGCATTGCTCAGTTTTATCTGCCTGGCCCCGTCCTTCAGTCCTCAGCTCACATCCTTCCTGACCGGTCACAGCCGCAAAGAAAACAGAGTTACAGTATCCAGGCCACAAACTGGCAGCATGTCCAACCGTTAGAATTGCATGGTGCCTGTGTGCTTGCCTCCTCTGCTGCTTCCTCAGAGGAAATACCGCCATTCCCAGGAATTTCCAAATTCAACCCCTCTGTTAGCAGGCGCATACAAAAGGCTGAATTCAGATGAGTTTGAGGTTAGGACATTACGCCTTCACAGAATGAACTCTGATGTCTGAGGAGCTGTGGTCTTTCTGTATTGTGTGACAGCTAGTGCTACACACACACACACACACACACACACACATATATATATATATATATATATTTTTACTGATTTCTGTTCCGTCTAAAAGGGAGAATTGGTGCTTTTTTCTGAAACTAGAATGATGAGTATCCATGATTCTTATTTGACTTCTTAGTCTAGTTGTAGCCTAATGACATGCTCTCCCCTACCGTCCATAGCTATTTTCTTAGTAGTGATTCATTTTTGTAAATAGACTATAAGTTAATATGTACCTTCTAAATGTTAGATATGTGTATAGAATACTCTATCTTATATGTTTGAAAACAAAAGCACTTTGTCCAAAAAAGGAAAAAAAACAAAAAACAAAAAGAAAAAGCATTTTTTTCTTCCATTTGCTGCTACAAAGGCCTGGTGTGAATGCTGCAAGTGTACTTGATGACTACTTGCTAGGATAGGTCTATTACCTGACATGGCTGGGCCTATAAACTAGCAGGGAATCGGTGTGTGGCCTGACGAGGGTTAGGTCGACATGTTTCTGGAGCCATGTGATGATATGAGGTCTTGTATGAACGTATCATTGCTTGGCTTTGGGAAAGCCCCGTCTCTTGACAGGATAGGTCTATTTCCTGGTCAGGAACCATGTGGATGGCGTGTTTGTGGTCTTAAAAAAAAAAAGAGGGTTTTGATTCCAGGGCCCCTACGTTGATCCTGATGCTGACCCCCTTGGCGTCACGATTCATTTGCCTTCAGTAGAGGTTTCCTATGGAAAAACTGATTCTGCTTTGGCTTCCTCTTCAGGGTGATGTACAGTGTAGACACATTTCTCCAGAGAGCTATATTGTTATCATTTGTAAACTGATTTCTACTTGTGACTTAATGAGGAGGGGGTTTAGCCCAGGGCGGCCGGGAAGAAACCGTTTGAAAGATGTTGTTCCTGGCCGCCTTGGGGGAAGTTACTATATCACTGTACTGTATGGCAAGCCAGTTACAAATGGAGACTCAATCCGGACACTTATTGCCTTTTTGAACTTTTCACTTTCACACAAAAATAATAACTTGCCAGACATGTCACTTGCCATGGGGTGCGCTCCAGGTTTATGACATTGTTCTGCCAATATACGGTCGTCAACAACAACAACCACAACAACAACAACAATAAAAAACATTCAGCCTGATTGGCTCAAAACAACCTTGACTGAAGTAGCAGATGTGGTGAAATATGTCTGAAAAATGGCTTCAAAAAAATTCAACTTTTTGTGCTCAGTTGTTTCTTTTGGGACAATATTTGAAGCGATTTTTTTCAGCTACAATTTTGCCCAGATCTGGTAGGGGGTCAACAGTGGTTAAAGGGCCGCTGGTTGGCCAACAGTAGACCAGCTCAGCAGAGCGTGTGTGTGTTTTGTAGTCGATCACGAGGCTGATTCAAGAAAGAGTCCTCACCGGTTTTTACATTTAACATGATAGGCGCAAGCTGTGCAACTTTACATTCAAATAAGGAGACTCTGTGGCATTTTAACTGTCAAGGAAATGAGTAAACATCCACGCCAGTAAAACTATTCCTTATTCTTTTTATTTCTGATGACATAAATCCTATACAGTCAACTATTAAGCTAATAGAGTGTGTGACTTTGTGCTACTCTTGTCCAATACAAGCTAAGTGGATCCATAAAGCTCTTCTTCAGCAAATCAGGGTAATATCGTTCTTCTATCTGACATATGTGATGACATATAAAATCAAAAGAATATATTTATGTATTCCAATTATTGTCGCCATTCTTTACTCTGTACAAAATATTTTGTGTGTGTGTTATGAATAATAAATGTCAATCAATATAGTGCAATGCTCTCTCACACAAACTGAAAAAAGGCCAACAGACTCGTCACAAGAATTTAAAGTTTCTCCGCTTCGCTGTGATCTGACTGGGGTTCGTCACATGGTGCTGATTACTTTTCATTATCCAAGAATTAAAATGACATCTGTACTTAGACCCACTCACAAATAACACATTATTATTGTTCTTGATAACTGTCCACAGACCAGACTTCCCCTCTTGGTCGTTCTAACTGTCCCTGTTGGACCAATCAGAGGAAGATTCTTACTCTGAACAACAGAAGGGTGATTTCTGTATTATTGAGCTGTATGATCGCTTTTGTCATGCATACCATTATTTATCTTGTAAAAGTCAGGCTCTTGGATTTGACACAACTTCCCAAAGTCACGGAGGATCTTTATGTCGTTTGAGAGGTGCAAAATATTCACCAGAACTGCAAATTCTGGTGTTTTAGGACATTGAAATACCAAGCGGATCTATTCAGCTCATGCATTCAAAAGAGGAAATATTTGGTAACGCTTTATGTTATTATTGCTCCTGTAATTTTAGAATAATTTCAGAGAAGTTTCCTTGAAAGAGCTATGATAAATAAGAAATAATTGACCCACTTACAGGTAATAAATTCCAGTTTTAGTCAGTGGAAAGCAGGCCAGCTGGACAAAACAGCTCTCACCATATTTGGAGAATAAAGTTTTCAATAATGAGTAGAGCTGGTTATCGTTTTAAAAACATATGATACCATTGCCAGTGCCCTTAAAGTGATTCTGATACCAACAGAGTACTTCATTAGATACTTTTTTTTTCCTACTTCATTCGACACCCACTCCACAGTTGTAGCTCTGCAGTAGTGGCCGAGTCACATGTTGCAGAGTATTTTTTTAGATCTCGGTACAAAGTGGAGGTTTGACTGGAGAAGTTTCGATACTACTGGGTTATTTTGGCCAGTACCTTAAAAGTAATGACACCCAGACCTAATAATGAGTGAATATTTGATTTAAAGCTGCACTACTTCTACTTCACAAACTTCTTACACTTATGTTATAATTATTTCATGTAAAGTGACACATGTTGCTTGTAGTAATGAACCCATAAAGGACTGACTAGAGTCTGCAGCTCTACTGAACATTTTAGTGTCTTTCAGCTCGGCCCACAACTTCACTGTTTTGTGTTCGGTCGATTATCTGGTGAACACAGAGGAGCGCTTAGCAGCTAAGTATCTAAATATTTAAATATTAACCCTTAGGAGATGGTAGAGATTAACACAGAGCTTAAAGAAAGTGAATATTGGACTTGCGTTCACTAGGTGGCTACAAACACGACTCCAAATAAATGATACTTTTTTCTTACGTGTTCACCAAAACAACCGTAGAAGTGAAAAGTAGTTGTTTCCAAGAAACTTCTTAGGAGGTTATTAGGAAATTACAGATCTTTAAGATAAGCATAGCCAAATATTCTTTCCTCAATAAACTGGGTTTGTAAAAAAACAAACAAACAAAAACCCCCCCGCTAAAAATGACCTCTCCTCCTGCTGGCTGTGATGTCAAATCTCAGAGTCTGGTTTGCACTTTCAAATGTATCCTGTCCTGTTCGGACCCATGTGGGCTTCCCTCATTGCTTGTAAATACACCTCATCTTCAGAGGCTGTATACTTACTATCCTCCATATTTTCCAAGTGTGCATTAGCTACACACAGAAATGTACTCTGTAACAAAACATACAAACAGACAAACAAAAAATAACAACGCAGTGGGAATGATGTTTAGCATGCTGATTCCCCACAAAGCACCGAGAGAACCAAGTGACGTCTGGAGTTCTTCGCAGATTGGGAAATTCGGAAATTTGGCCGATCAACAGAAAGCGCCTCCATCGTCACAAAGTTCACTCGCTGCTAGTCGAATGATTTCATACTCGCTGCTATTGAATGAGCACAAAGAAACTTAAGTTTTTGGTTGAGAGTGTCCATGACACAATTGCAGTATATTATTACCAGTCACCCTGTTTTTTGTTTAATTTATTTTTTATTCACGACAGTCAAAAGACCAACAGTGTTACTCACCTTGCACTTGGTTTTTGAATATGATGCCTGCTGAACCAGGTGCCTTAATCAAATATACGAGAACACAAATCTGCACCTTCTGTCAGTCTGGAGGGGGTTTCCCTGCAGAAACAAGGGGCTGGGTTTCCCAAAACCGAAACTTGAAGTACAAAAAACACAAAATGAAAACCTCATTTTAACCCAAATCAATACATTTTGTATAATCAGCCTTTAACTGAAGATAAGCTGTTTGTCGCGTCTGCATAGGATCCCCCCTTTAAAGTACTACAGAAGAGGAGCATAGGCCTACATGAAACTGATGTGGTTTTGGGAAACCTAGTGCCGTTTTTTTTAACTCGTTCTCTGCCCACTACGCCACGTTCTTGTGTTTTCTGTATTGGCTGCTGCTGCTATCACCGCTGGTGTGTCCGTGTAGAGAAGAGCAAACTTCCACTGTGTCTGAGGCAGAGGGAGACTCGGGCCTGCTTTTTACCTAGTCAATTACAACGCAATCTTCTTCTTCTTCAGTGGCGTTGACATGGAGCACTGTGTTGCTTCCTCTTGAGACCATTTTTTTTCTTTTTCTCGAGAAAAAACGAAACAAAAAAAGCATAAAACAGAACTTTCCGTTTCTTAACTTTGCTATAATGAAGTGCCAGACCCTCCTTGAAGTCAGTGTTCGCACTGAGTCGCAGGTTGCGAAATGAAACTGAGCATTGGAGGTAAACCGTGGTGCTAATCTGTCCGTGGCTGGGTGCTAACATGGCTGTGTTAAAAAGCTGTATTAGCCATATTATTCCTTCTGTCGACGACTCTGGTCAGTCTTGTTTTTCTGACTGCTGCACTGCTGTATGCTGACATAGCGAGGTATAACTCTGCTGCTGCTGCTTTGCTGATGAATGTAGACTAGTCTTCCTCAGCAGGATCATACAGAGAGACGTGAGCTTTTTCCTGTTGTGCTACTTCCTGTTAGACTTTCCGTTGGAACACAGAGGGAGAGACTCTAGTCGTCAGCATCGAAAAGATCATGAATGTTGTATCTTTATATGGCCGCTCTCCTGCTTGTATGTTTAAACCTTTTTAAATTATTGATATTATGGTTTGATATTTATGCTCTGACACTGTCAAATGGTGCACGTTTGAAATTTTTTTCCTCTAAATTATATTTTATTGCCTTTTCCCCCCTGATCCCGAGTGTTTATACCAATTTTTTAATATTTATTTGTTTTGTCCTGTAAATTAACATGTAAGGAGACAATTTTGTTGAACCTTAATAGCTTTCCCACTGAAGCACGCTTTACCAGGAGTCACAGACTTCATGAGGTTCACAGACATGAATCAAAGCCACAATGAAACCAGAAATGATTTGTTTACACAATTCCCTAAGTCGTTTATGCAAATGAATAACTACATTATGACTACAACATTTATTTTTTTAAATGTATTTATACATATAAATGTTATATTTACTCTTGGGATTAAATTTTATTAAATGTACTTACTAGTTTAGCTGTAGTATTAGGTCATCATGTACCATAAACGGACACTAATTAATGTTAAAGATTGCACCAATACAAAGATCATGAAAGAGGCATAAGAAATGCAAATTAAATCAGTTTCAAAATTGATTTACAATTACTAAATAAATAAACAGATACATTAATAAAGATTCATAAATACCTAAAAGAGACTAAAAATGTATAAATCAATAGCAAAATCCAACTGAAGCATTCTCTACAGCTCACTGGTTAACATGTTATATCTTCGTACCACATTAGGAACAACTTTTACAGAGATTATGTGCCGAACTATTTCTTTTAGCGGCGCAGCGACTTCCTGTTGTTGCTGTGAGGTTGCCCAGCAACCAGCAGTCTGGCTGTGATGTCACAAAGACAAAGATAAACAACAGGTTTAGTCATTTTCTTTAATGTTTGTGTTGACGTGCACCATTAAAACCAAATTTTCTGAAAAATGAGTTGGGAGTGAGATTAACAGAAAATAATAACATAATCTAATTGCAATTATTTCGACTGGTGATGTGATTTGGGACATTAGAGGGAATGACGTTCCTTTTCATTAAAAAACGTATTAAAATTATTACGCTGTGATCTGTAACAAACAAATAATAATCATTTAAAAATTGTGCTTTGACACACATTTTGCCTTTAATAATATATTGTATAATATGCGATTTGAAAGTTGCAGTGGGGCCATAATGCGTTTCTGGATGAACTTTCATTTAATGGTAGAGCTCTAGATGAACGTAAACACACAGACAGTACCAACATTTTTACATAAAATGCCTTCTTGTTCATCCTATGACTTTTTACATCATGTTCATGCTGCGCTCAAAACTGCAGTGTCATTGTGTCTTTGAGGAATCGTCTGTGAAGCCCATGAAGTGTTCTGACATCGGAGGTTTGACTCAGCGGGGCAGTAGAGCCCGAACAAGACTCACCGTGTCAGCGAAGAGAAACCTTCCTTGACACAACTCTTCTTTGTGTCATGACTCTGGACCGAGGTTCCCGTGCTCCTCAGACCTTGGAGCTCAGTTAGGAGTCTGCTCTCTCTGACTGTGGTGGGGAATTGGAACATTTGATCAGTTTTCTGGGAAAACGTCACCACTGCGCCAGGGATGTTTTTCGCTCCCTTCTGGGTGCTTTTTTTTTAATTGTCTTTTTTTTCAGAAGGGCTTTGTTCCGCAGTTGTCTTGTCAGGGAGCTCCTGAGATTATAGGGGCCACTAAAGGCTGGTGGGCAGAGACCCCTTACCCTCCCCTGCAGTGAATAACCAGGGGGGAGTAATTTCCTCTTCTGCAGACTGATCTTATTGAAGCAAACGACAACAACCCACCCTCGTTAAAAAAACAAAACAAAACCCCTCTTTCCATATCTACACACGTCATTGTCCAACACTGCAGTGATTTACATCACTCTTTGCCAAAATGCATGGAGCGAGAGACATTTGACAAATAGAAAAGCATATGTTCTGGTTTCTTTTTATTTAATTTTGATATTAAAGACGGATAGTAAGATTATTTTATAGGAAATCCATACAAGTCCAAACATGTAGAGGATGTGGGAGGTATTTGCCATCCTGAGCTCCACAGCTACATGCCATTGTTATGATGCTTCTGGTCTTGTATGGTGACTTATTTGACTAGATCAACAGCATGGGGTCTTTCTGTAGTTAGTCCTGTGTGTGTTCCTCTCCCCAGTCTCAGTAGGAAGGCTGTATTTCATTGCTAAGTGCTCTATAATAGATCTCTTGGTGATTATAATTTCATAAAGAAGCAAAACCTGCAGAAAGTGTATCCTGCTGAAACTAACTTGATCCTCTCTTTAGCAATGACGTCTATATTTGTAGTTCACATATATGCCTGTTCGAATACAATATCTTGACAGTTGTTATATTTATGTTGTGTAATAAATGTCGTGCTGGGTTTTTACTTTTGTTCTATCTAACTTTTTGTTTTACATTGTATTTTTTTTTTTCTTTCTCTGAGGCACAGTAGGTGGCTTTTTGCCCAGGCATGGAAATCTAAAATATGTTTTATTTTTATTTTTGGTTTGTACTGTAACGACTCGTTTTGTTTTAGAGCTTCTGACAGTTTTCGTCTCTGGCTGCTCAACATCCTACAGACACCTGCCCTGAATCTCTGTTGTGTTATTGTGCCTCTCTCTTTTTCTTTCTTATTTTTTAAATCATACTTTCTCTGTTGTATCAGCCGGGAGTTGGTACAACAGCTCTGCTTGTAACCACAATAATCTGATTATGATTATGTTTATTGATTTTAATATCAAAATAATAAAACCATTAGCACCCCATCCCGACTCTTGTGTGTTTAGTTGATCAATGTAACAGTGCACATGTGGTTTTAGACGACTGAGATCCAAGGGACCATATGGATTTATACAAATGTTTTAAACTGAATTTCTTTATTTTAAATAAAAACTCTCAGGTACTTTTATCACTTTATATAAACTTTAAAGGTTTAAAGACAGTTCATGAATACAGGCTGTGTGCATTTCTCTGCGGATTGAGTGTTTTGATGCTTTCACAGTATTTATATAGCACCTCGACCTGCTTTATAATAAATAAAACATGGAAATATCACTTTTTCTCACACAATATGTAACCTGCCTATGTCCATTCTAACAAGATAATATTTTAAAAAAGAAAAAATTACAGGAATGTGTGACACACTTAGATTTTTCAGTTCCTGACCCAAGTCCATTCGTTTTTTAACTCTTTAAAAAATAGGTCCTATATTATTTGTAGTTTCATTTCTAAAAAGCCTTAATAATGAAATTATTTTTTAGGCGGTGTTGCTCAAAAGGAAGCAAATTACATGAAATAAAATATTCAGTATGATTTGGTGCTCTAAGTATTTACGGCCAGTGGTGAAAAGTACATTAACTCAAGTACTGCAATTAAATTTTACTTGTACATCACTTCAGTATTTCCATTTTAAGTTACGTTATACTTCTACAGTCCCTCTTAATAAACATATAGCTTCTAAATTTTAGTTTTAGACTTTGCATAACGTGTATTAAAATAGTCATACAAAATTAGTAAAAAAAAGAAAAAACAGTGCACTTTTCTACAGGCTAGCGGAGTTAGTTAAGTCCACTGAAGTCCATTAAATGAAGTTTATATCAAAACAAATAAATCTGATAAAACTCGAGATGAAAGCAAGGTTTGAATGTGCTTCATTTTATAGATATTTACCCAGAATGATCAGCAACTGACTTATGTTGGAGGACATACGTCCACCACAATACCAAATATCAAAGTCACAATCAAAGTCTATATTAAGTCTTTCTAACACTTCTCAAATTTGGTGTAAAATCTTAAATTGTACTTTTACAATTTCTCTTGGGTCTTTAAAGCGGCTCAAATGTAAACCAATGGCTGACATGTTGCTGCATCCATCTTTATACATAGTCTATTTAAAACCCACGTACAGAAATTCTCCAGCTTTGGGCATACATAATATACATTTGTGTTATCACGGTCTGCATTGCTCTGTGGAGGGTTTTTAGTGAACACAACGGTGGAATTAAGCTGAATAATTGCTTCCTTGCAACTATGGCCTTCTTTGCATCTATGGCCTTCTCTGCATCACTGGCTGCTTTTAAGTAGAGTTAACCCATGAATTCAAAATAAATCAAGTCAACTTTATTGTCAATGTCTACAACATGTGCCAGACAAAAGAGAAATAATAAAAAGTGTTTCTCTCCAACCCAGGGTGCATAAGTACATCAGTAAAGTTTACAATAAATTCATTCTAAGTTGCAAAAGTTACAGAAAACAAAAGAAATTGAAAATGTGCAACGTAAAGGACAAGTGCAATCTGTTCAATAGATACAGGAAACTAAAAAAATAGATTGAAAATGTACTTAAGGACATACAAATGCTACATATCATAAATGTAAAAGATACTGATGAGAGTGAAACGGGTGAGATAAATGGTAATCTGAATAATAATATAATAATAATAAAAATAATATCAATAAATGATAAGATAAAATAAGGGTAAGCCATATTGGAATTTATACTCTATGATTGTACTTTTTATTTTTATACGTTAACAGAATAAGATGTAACAGAACATAATAATTATTACATGTTATATATTTATCTGACAGCTTTTTAATGAATGCAGTGTGACGGGAAAACACTCCTCAGATTTATTGCTTCGCTTTTAGCAGAACGCGTTGTCTTTTGGTGCCTCCAGCTTGCCGTACAAAAACAAACATGGCGTCTTCGGCGTATGTCCACGTCCGAATTTGTGGTCAAGAAATTATAAAATATGACCTGGAAATTAAAGCTCTCGTTCAGGTAAGAGTTGAAAACTTGTGGTTTCATCTATGTATTTATATTGAACTCGTGCTGGGGACGTGTTTGCTCTGGAGAGGTGTCCGTGAACGCATCACAGGACGGCTCTAACCGTTAGCTAACGTCAACGGTTGAATTGCAGACACACAGATTACAGACACATAATTATTTTAGTTAATTATAATAACTTTGTTCAGATTTAATCACTGTTATTCCTTCTAATCCCTCTTGAAATGTTTGACGTCATGGCAGGAAGCTGCGTTCACTGACTGACGTGTCGGTCTGATCGATGTGACGTCACTAGTGAAACTTCTTGACCAAAGTTATTTAATACCGAAAACGGGCACACGTCACTTTCTTTTAGTTCATTACTAAATCATTTTCTTAAGTTAGTTTTAGTTATAATAAAAAACATTTTTTTTATTATACTGATATTTAATTGATTTAATGATTTAATGAGTCTGTGATCAGTGTCTATTTTGTACTCCCCCTCCCAAATAATCTTAATCTTTTGCTTAGACAGACCGTAAGGTAGATCAACCTTATATAATCACAAATAAAAGCCATTTAATCGTGTTTGCGTCACCTGCAGGACATCAGGGATTGCCCCGGACCTCAGTCAACTCTAATGGAGCTCAACTCTCAGGTCAAAGAGAAGTTCAACAAGCTCAGACTGAGGATACAGGTCGGGCCTCACATTAAATGCACACTGTGTTGCATCTGACGAATTTTTTTGCTTTAAAAATGTACAGTTTTATTTGACACGTTGTGTTGTGTTTCAGGATCTGGAGCAGATGGCCAAAGAGCAGGACCGGGAGACGGACAAACTCGCCATCCAGGCAGAGACAGAGAGCCAGCGAAGGCAAATGCTGAGGTTTGTGAACGTATATACACAAACACACGTTTGCAGCAGTCATCTTCATTTCCCACTTAAATCATTTTGTTTATAGACGTTATCAATCCCACTAAAATGCCAGCATCTAGTGTTTAAATGATCTGTGTTTCGCTCTCAGTTAACACATCACAATGAGCGGTCATACTTGGTTGTAACAAGTATGAACGCTCATACCCCTGTCTTCTGAGTGGGTTGTAAGATAGGCTGAAAAAGGTCACTATGAACGTTGTAAATAATTCACTTTCTAGGTGTTGAGCAGTACATACATATCTGACTGGAGATAATAGGACTTTGAGAGGCAGATAAATGCAAGTAGTGGTTAAGCAGCATGCACACGAAACAGATTCAGACACAACAGAACAGGTGAAAACAGTTAAAAGCAGAAACTACAGTTCTCAAAGTTGGTGTCTGTGTTCGTTTTTTCGGTGGGTTCCAGTAACCAGACAGCGTGGAGGAAAGCTAACCTGGCGTGTAAGCTCGCCATAGACCACACGGAGAAGGACGAGCTGCTGCATGGAGGAGAAAACCAGAGCACCAGACAGAGGTCAGTACAATTGTGAGGCTGAGTCTCTACTTTGGTGCTGAAATGAAGAGTAAATCAGCTTCATACCATTGTTTTTTTTAAATGACAGGTGTTTTGCTTTTTATTCAGCCTCAACCACCATCTCCAGTCCCCAACTGGCCAACTCTCTGGTTTTGTTATAATCTAAAGCTCCATTTCCTTCAAACACTTTCAGTACATATCTTTAGAACCATACGTAACCTGTAAGCACATGTACAGTACTGTACCATAACATGGATCTGTTTTGCGCAGTACAGTAGTTAAATGCAGCCAGGTTGTTACTGGATGGTAAGAGCCGCGCTGACCCTGTACGTCTCTAAGTACCGTGGTGTTTTTAGTTTTTTTCTCCTACATTGCTCGGGCGTCCAATGTAAGCCGTGGACAGACGGAAACCTCACTGCTCCATCCAGCTCTCGCTATATTTCCTCTTTACAGATGAAGCAGAGGAATGTCTGCACCCACCGATGGGCTGCAGTGTTTCTAGAAAATTTTTGTTTCAGTTCAGTGTGCTAGGTATCTCAATGGAGCAGAAACGAAAAAAAATTTGACATCCACACCTTTTTGACAATAGCAACACAAATAACCGTTCTGATGTGTAACGAGCTGAACTAAACCGGACTGCTCGGTGGAAACGAGGCTTAAATCCAGTCTGGAGAGACTCTCTGCTGCAGTTTATCTAGGTGTTGCACAGGAACAGTAAATACACAGTAAATAAACATATCAACACAAGAGAGAAATCTATATAAATACAAAATAAACACAACAAATACAATCAATTAAAACATAAAAAACATAGCATACTCTATAGATATAAGATATCTATAGAGTACACAATATAAAGCATATACACACAGAGCTGTGTTTACTGTCACCGATAAACTATCGCAGATAGCAGTCTCCTTCCTACATTTAAGGTGTTTTCAACTGTCTTTCTTAATAAGTGAATAGAAGCTAGATCATTCTGGTAAATTCATTTTACCATTCATAATAATACAAACCCTTCAGTAATGAGGGGCACATTGTTTTCCTGCATCTTTGCTCTGCTGGTAGAAACAAGATACTCTGAACAGAAGAAACAACTTTCTTGGACACTAACTTCCACTTGTAATAAATACACACCATACTACTAATGGCAACCATGCATCACCAGTCTGCTTTGTGTGTTTTGTATCAGAAAGGTGACCAAAGAAAGCCTAGTAGAAACCAGTAGCAACATCACGGATAATCTGATGTCTATAAGCAGGATGATGGCTGAACAGGTGAAGCAGACCGAGGACACCATCGGCACGCTGGGTAAAAAACAACTCTTCTTCGTCCATGTGTTTGTTGGTTTTTTTTGTCAGGCTTATGGTATTATAGTATGTACAAAAGGTAAATCCAGCTAACAACAGTTTTTTCCCCCTGTGAAAATCTGTTATGTTTCTATCATTTTTCAACCCATTTTCTTTCCCTTTTAAACCTTTAACACCTCTCCTCCTACTCGTCACACAGCCACCTCCTCCAGGACGGTGCAGGAAACCAACGAGGAGTTTAAAAGCATGACAGGAACCATCCACTTGGGCAGAAAACTGATCCTCAAGTACAACCGGCGAGAGCTGACGGACAAGTTGCTTATCTTCCTGGCTGTGGCCCTCTTCCTCGCCACCGTCCTCTACATCCTTAAGAAACGTCTCTTCCCCTTCATTTAGCCAGCCGGCTAAAGAACACACCCAGGCTTCAGGGAAAAAATGTTTTCCAGTTATTTCACTCAGCAGAAAGTTACCACAAGGACTGTTAGCAGGTATGGAGACAGTGTCAAGTGGAAAGTTTCCATGTTGTCTAGCGTTCTTGTTTTTAGCTTGAACAATATAAGATATGTGGGTTTATGAAATGGGTATGAAGAGTAGACTTAAACTGGCATTATTAGGTCTTAATGCAACATCAGCGATGGGTCTAAAGCCTCAGCATGCTTCACACAATTTTGTTCATACAAGGTGTTGTTCAACCATGTCTAAAACAAAAGTTTTTATCCTTTTTACACTCAAAACTGACGAAAAGGTGTCTGTCATAACCTGCTCCTTCCATCTCAAGATAAGGGTGCACACTTTTAGTCCCTCCTTGAAGGCCTTTGTAGTGCTGCATGAAAAGTGACAGAAGTAGAAGAGAGCTTTAAGATAAGTTTAAACCCTGAGTACATTAAGGCGCTGCACAAAGTGACTGTTTCAGGAAAGCACCATGAAGCATACTGAAGCCTTAATACTTCATCTGGCATTCAGAATTAACCAGGGTTAAAGAAGCCATAGGAGGCAACAACCCTCACTTTGTTTACTTTTTGTCAAATTACAATCTGTGTGTGTGTTCAACTAGTGTGTGTGTTTGTACTGCTCTGGGCGTCTTTTCTCAATACGCCATTGTTACAGGAACTGATGACATCGTGCCTTTCTTCTTTCAGACGTTTAGACAGAAATCTGATTACTTACTGATCCTGTGAAGGGCGTCTGCCATGTTTAGCTTAGTTCTGTTCGTTTGTTTGAATGAAGTTGAAAATCTCTATTTCCATATAAGGGAAACTCTATGAAGCATTGGCACAGATGCACCAGTAGATGGCAGGATACCCAACATTTGTCACCATCAGAGATGCACAGGCCCGACTAATTAACACACTTGTCTTTGTCCAATAACGTTATTGTAGTTTATTTAGTTTGTAACAAAATGCTTACAAATGTATTTATAGATTCATTTAAATAAAAACTTACAAAACATGGAAACCTGGGGTCTGTATGAAATATGATGATTCAAGTAGAACATCAAAAATACATATTTATAACACGTCATAGCCAAAGAGTGCTTCTCTTCCTGCAGACTGCACCCTGACTGTCTACAAGATAACGTTTGATAACTTGTCAACTATATGGTGCATAATATCACAATCCTCATAAATACAAAAACAGATTTAAATAGGTAGAATACTGACTTTGAGCCATCAGCTGCACTTGAGCGATTCCCTGTAGAGTTTACTTATGTGCGTCCATGCCCTCTGCCGATGGATACAGATACTGTGGTTTACTGTGATTTAAAATGAGGTAGATAATTGTCTTTTATCCTTGTACAAAGTCGAATGTAAAGAAAAATATGAATATACCACAAATACCCAACAGATTAAATACATTATGTTGCATTGCTTTCACCAGCAATACGACACTAAACTACTACCACTACTTTAACTCTTTCTATTGATAATATAATAATGATAAATAAGTGCATGGTCTTTTGTACTCTGTCTGCACCTCTGTGTGACTCGCCTGTCTTTAGGAAGCAGTAACATTGGCTTTCTCAGACACGGGGAGACCAGAGTCGGTTGTGTTGTCGTTCTGCACGAGCCCGCGCCTGTCCTCTGGTTTGGCTTCTCTGGTTGGCTGCTGCAGGGGTCCTTGAGGGGTGAAAGGCCAGGGCGCGATGGGCGGTGGGGCGGTGGTTTGCTGCTGAGCATCTGAATGACTGAGAGCGCACGTGGTGGTGAAGCTGCTGCACAGCACCCCCCAGTGTTGCTCGCACTGCCCGCGCAGCCGCCGGCTGACAAACGACCTGACCGTGTCTCCACACTTCAACAGGAAGTTCATCAGCTCCACGTACGGTCTAAAGGGACACACGAGAAAAAAACATGTGTCCAACTTTTAACACAGACTTGTATATATATCCTGAAAAACAACCTTAAGGTGAGACTGTACTGTAGCTTTTTCACTGCAGATGTTTTTCGTAGTAAGAAAAACACAGGTGTTACTAATAACATAACATAATAATAGCTCTGTTTTTATTATTAACACCTTTTCTTATCTTACTGTGACATGTCAAAGTCTCTTCAGTGAAAAAGGGCCTCAAGCTGAACACAGCAAACATGTCTCCTGGTAAATTATGCTGTTTATTTAATGTTTAACTTTTGTGAAATGTGAAATATTTATTTGTGAAGTGCAAAAATGTAGTATAACAGTAATCAGAGTAGAGGAGTTATAAAGTCAGCAGCCTTACACAAGAGTGATGCCGGACCTTGATAAAGATGATTGACTGAAGAAGTCAATAATTTGACCCAAAATATTCACTTCTAAATTATTTTATTATTATACGACCTCGTTGAGTACTTGATTGTGAATGGTTCATTGTGGCAGTCTGTTATGCTATGGAGACAGTTTGGTTTGTAGGCACTGGAGGACCATTTAAATTAATATTTTGTGTCAGATTATTGATTTCTTAAGTAAGCAGTCTGCTTCATCACGCTGTTGTGGTTTAATTTGCAATAATGACCGGCTTGCTCTACATTATCCCTCACCTAACATTAGCCACCATAAGCCATACAAGTAAGCCTGTTGCAGGAAAGAAACCCTGAGTGTATTAAATTGAGCAACAGTGCATTTTATTGTTCAAGTTTTCATTTGTGAGAGGAAAACTGTTTTATCTTCTTCAAAAAATTAGACACTCCTAACAGTGAAGTTTAACAGTGAGGAGTTTATTTCACAGAGGATGGTTTCACTGATCATGTAGACCTTTTCCATTGGGTGGTGATGAAAGCTTACTGTTTATTTGTTCGTGTGTGTGTTTCTCACCCCGGGGGAAACATCAGGTTGAACTGGATCAGGTTGCCCATGGTATCCATGTGGTCCTGTAGCGCCAGGCAGAGCTGGTGTTTGGAGTAGCACTCTCTCTGGAGCGCAAACACCATCTCTTTTACCGCTGAGCACCGGCGGCTTACGCAGCTGAAGCGCTGCCGCAGTCCCAGCGCCATGCAACGCAACGCATCCTTCACGAATGACTTGCCCTGGGAGGAGGAGGAGGAGGAGGAGGAGGAGAGCAACAGGAGGATTCAGCTTAATTTCTGACTGTTTGGCTAGCAGAGCTGCACCTACAGATCTGACATTATGAGCGATCATATTGTCAGATCTGTTCTTGGATGTCTGCCTTTTTCTGTGTAAACTTACAGGTCTATTTAAAATTGTCTGTGTACACTGGATCCACAAGAATCAGGCATGCTTATATCAAGTAAATGATGTGCTGTTATATTAAGCAAACATCAGTCAACCAAACAGGATAAAAATAGTGACCATGCGAGTGTTGTGAAAGATGTGATGTGTATCTTTTTACAGAGTGAAAGTCCGTGCACGTGTGTTATTACAGGAAGAGAATTGAGTTGAGTGCAATATTTTCCTACAGTGAGTTACCATAGCGATTTACACACTGTAACTAAAAGTCCAACTGAAATGAAATTCATTTCTTTTGGTTAGCAACATCTCTGCTCTGTGTATTAATGTATATTTCAGGGTTCCTACGTAGTGTGGAAAAGTATGGAATCTTGAAATGGAAAATGGAAATTCACTGAATTCACGTTCCTGTCCGTCTCCTCAGGGTTGCTACATATTTTCCATTTCAAATTCCCATAGTTTTTCAGACTCATTGACGTTGACATATGAACGACATCAGAATGCTTAAATCAGTCATAGGATGGCCTGTCTAAAGCAGTCATGGCATAATTTGTTGAAAAAAAAGTCATAGCAAAGTGTCTCCAAAAAGTAAGCCCCCAAAAAAGTCATAGTATAGCACAATAAAATTCAATAAATGACATAACCATGGTAACCTGACACCATTTGACAGCCAGCGTGATAAGTTACATATCATCTAAAGGTAGACTATGTTGCGTTAGTGAACTTGTGTCGATTTGTATATATATATATATATATTATTTTAGAAAGTGAGAAAATAGTCTGGAAACAATACAGACATTTTTTCCAGACTTATCCAGACCTGGAATTTACTCCAATTAAATTCCATACTGCGTAGGAATCCTGTCTACTGAACTAATGCCAGCAGTCGCTGTGTGAAGCTCGCTGTAAAGCTCATGAAGCCGAGGGGAGCTGCAGGTTCAGGTGATAATTCTCTGCATGTTCAACACGATAAGCAACTCCTTTCATATTGTCATTTGATGCTATGTTGACTTAAAGTCTTAATCCGCAAGATTTGAGATACCTTGTTTCTCGCGGCCGACATAATTGTAGGCAAGCCTGTTCATTCAGAGCCTCCATCCTGTCACATTCACTATGCCAGTTGACTGCTTTTTACTCTTTTTTAAACTGTATTAAAACACATTCACCACTCTATTCCCGTCCGTCCCCTATCTGTTACCCTCTTAAATCCATACACACACATGTTCCTATTACACTTCTGCCCTTACTACAAGCCTCACTCAGAAGTTGGAACTTTCTGATTTCCGATTACAAGTGAAAGCAGCATAACCAGCAGTGACGAGCTCTTCGGCAGACCGACCACTGTCAGCAGCGTCACTAACATGGCAGCACATTTGAATATAGGGAGGGAATGTCACCACACAAAATGAATGGGATACTCGACAAAGAGGCAACAAGTGCTTTTATTAGAGGGTCATATGATCAATCACCATGGTTTTAAATCACTCTTTGATAGATACCGTAACAGACATTAACTTGATGAAAATCTTATATATCTATGACTTTAAAGGATACAAATTGTTCATATCGTACGGACTCTAAATGGGATGGGTTCATGCAAATTTCCAGGAAATCTATTCAACTTACAAACATGTTTATAATACAGAAAAGGGTAAATTTGGATTTTCAGTCTGGCAACGGCCCAAATCTGCTGCTGTAGTTGGGATTTGGGTCGAGCTTGGACAGAAACCATTCAGGTTCATATCAGGCCGGGCCTGATCTTTTGGGCCCGGTGTGGTTCGAGTGACCTGAGGCCAAGTATGAACCACTTACATAGGACTTTATATACAGTACACTCACTCACTCAGATCCTTACTGATGATCTCCCACTGTGCCGGTTCATGCTGCAGACACATTAGACGTGCATCACTCTTTAATGCACTTCTATTCTAGTAAAGAAGACAGGCTGTTCCCTCTCTCATTTCACTTCCCCTCTCAGTTTGGTCTGTGTCAAGGGCTACCATGCACAACGTTACACTGCTCCATATACAACAAACATTGCTCACAAATGACTGTGATGACTGAAGGGATTAAAGGAAATGAAAACATGTATCCGAATATGTCTTTTTTAAGCCTGCCCTTACATGTAGTTGGTGCTGGTTGGTTTTAGACCGTTTGAGTCAGAGCAAAAGGCAAATAAATTACTTTTAAAAAGTGTTTTTAAGTGTTTGAGTGTGGTGCCACCTGTGAGTCGTAGCGCCCGGCGTTGTGCAGCAGAGTGAGACAGATGTGGTGCAGCCCTTGGATTTCACAGGAGTTGTTGTTGAAACACTGAAACATCCCGCAGCCGACATCCCCTGAACTCACCAGGCAACTCTGAATCTCCGCTGTTAATGACACACACAGACACACACAGATCAGTATTAAAATCCCTAGTGATACCACAGAAGCAAGTGTGTCTCCCAAATGTGCTCCTGTGCTGTATCGTCATACTGTAAAGAGAGCATGAGCACTAAGATGATATCATGCACCAAGAGGACCTTAGGGATCCCCTGTGATACCAAGTCCAGACAGACATTACACTGTATCAGTTCTACAGACAGAAAGACCTAAAAGCCTTGTCATGTAATTTCAGGCAGTTGTGAGTTTAATGTTCCTCTAGGGTTTGTTAGATACATCGATATATATATTACAGATATTTCTGTCATGTTTTATGCCATACTATGACATCTTTAAGACATGCTATACTATGACATTTTTAAGACATGCTATACTATGACATTTTTAAGACATGCTATACTATGACATTTTATGACATACTATACTATGACATTTTTAAGACATGCTATACTAACGCTTTCTGTGACATTGACTATATTTATGGTTTTGAAATGACATATGACATTTTAAAAATTTTAAAATGACATCCTATAAGCCTATTATAGGAAGCCTAGTCAACTATGACTTTTTAATGACATTTTTACTTTAATGTCATAATAAAGCCCACTATGTCTATGACTTTTGTAACGACTTTTTGAATGACATACAATGGCATTTTGACGACATTGTTCGTATCTAAATGGATATTTATGCAACATGATGATGATGATGATGATGATGATTATGTTATTGCTGTTACGGGTCTACACCGTCGGTTGTTGCTGCTGTTGATGAGCCTGCAGGTCAGCTGTGGGCCGGAGGTGCCGTCGTGCACCGCACCGCTGGTACGGAGAGAATGTGCTTGGACAGGATCGAGCTGCCCGAGCTGCGCATTGAGTTACAACCACCAACAGCGCAGGAGGGCAAAGAAGATGCGCGCTGTGCTGCCCGGCTCGGTCTGCTACAGACATGACACCGGGCGATAATCATATAACATACTGTAGTTTAAACTGATACATTCTGTGCTTGGTATACTATTTCAACGGTGCAATGATGGAAACACATATAAGATAAAAATAACACCATGGGGTGCCATAAAGTCACTTTGACGTACACGGTCATGTGAGGTGCACAATTATTACTATGCAGCAAAACTGACAGTATAGGTATACAAACTATACACATATTACATATCAATATAATAACGCATTTGCAGTGTGTCATTGCCAAGGCTGCTGAGCCTCAGAGCCTAGAACAGGTCCAACTGTCTTATCAAACAGGTCGGAAAGGCAACCTGCAGAAAATGAGTTTCTGCAAATGAACGACACAATCCAGTGCGTACCCATAAACAAACAAGTTGATGAAATGCAAAAATGCATAAAGCCAATATTTAAACATTAAACCAAAGCTTCCTTAACTTGTCAATGACGGTTTCACTTCCATAGTCACACCACTATGGACAATCTTCCTGCTCGCTTCAAATTGAATCATTTCTGACAATTAAAGAGCCATTGACTCAACAACACCTGCTGTCTGAACTCACCTGTGCTCTGCAGAGAGAGGCGTCTTTTGGTCTGGCTCACGTGTTTCTCGTGGGCATCATGCAGATCCATGGTCAGCACCTGTTGACAGGCCAGTAGCAGAAAAAACACAAACAACACAGCGGACAAGCTCGCCATGCTTTAGACTGATCAACGCTGAGTATTTGATTTTTTTATATAATTTGTTTTTTTTTTTTTAGGTTGGAGCAGCACGCGGGCAGCCTCACAGATGATTTCCACTATATAGTATGAGCGCGGCATTAAGGCTGAAATATATAAAGCTGCAGGAGCGCTGCGCATTCACGTTCGTCTCCACCAATTACAGCGCAGCCCCGTGAACGCGCGCCCCACTGGAGCCAAAGGTTTATCATTGATGGGAGAAAAAGAGCACCGGCAGAGGCAGAATAGGCAGTTATTTATACATGCTCAATGACGTTTGGGCCTTGATTTGGTTTAGTTTTCCTATTTATTATCCGATATAATAATGATATATAAAAAATGCTCTTATATGGTCTTCCTGTTCCTCTGGAGTCTGCGGGGGTACATGAAGGTCAACCACTCAAGACATCCACACTCAATTAACCCGACAGCCAGTGTGTGTGTGTGTGTGTGTGTGTGTGTGTGTGTGTGTGTGTGTGTGTGTGTGTGTTTGAGGGATAACAGCTGCTTTCTTGGCAGAGATACGTGTGATGGAGCACGCAGACTGAAAGAGAGAGAGAGAGAGAGAGAGAGAGAGAGAGAGAGAGAGAGAGAGAGAGAGAGAGAGCAGTAGTGAGTCAAGAGGGTCAGGATTTAACTCTAACTATAGTTTAACTATAGACTATACCATGCTCTAATAAGGCACTATGTATTATTATTACAACAGATGTTAAATAAAATGACTTAATATTTTGACAATTTCACCCAAAAACAGGATTGGGCTGAAGCAACTTGCTTTTATTAGCCCACCCTAACATCACAGTTCTAACTGTTTAAACACAACATATTTACTTATCATTAAACATATATTTGATTAAAAGTATATTTACTTATACCTAAATACATGAAATCATTTACTTACTTTATATACATTTAAACACATTATACATATGAACATACATACACATAATCACAAAGCAAAAATCAAAATCTGCAAAATCAAAATTCATATTTGCTTGATATTATTAAAGGTTTATAAGGCTTTATTTCTGTTAATAAATAATTTATTCAAGGCTTATATTCATTCATTCATTCATCTTCAACCACTTAGATCAGGTAAATTTAATCCTTGATAAGAGGAAACGTTGGAAAAAATCCATTTGACAACATATCTCTATAGACAGGATCAAGTTCTGATGCAAAGTAGGTCTAACTATAGCAGAATAATGGGAACAACTTTATTATTATTATTATTTAAACAAAAGGATTGGACAAACTGAAGTTCTGACCTGAAGATGCCACTGAAAAGTTGAGGGTTCAACAAAGTGATTCAAATCCAACCACAGATGTAAACCTCATGGCTGCACTATACAGGAACAGTCAGGGGATCACCAAAGTCCGCAGGGTTCATCGTCGAGGACCAGGAATGTCTGGGCCAAGTCACTGAGAGATTTCAGTCTGGACCAAAGTGGCGGACCGACCGACTTATGAACATTGTTATTTCTAGATATCCTTAGAGATCTATTTATATAGAGATCCCTAAAAAATGGCTGATCAGGGGTCTGAGACAAATCTTGACCAAAAATCCATTTTACTACTTATTAACATGTATAACTGCAGACTCAATGACATGATATAAAGTAAGAAACCCACAAGCATTTATTGATATATTATCATACTTTATAAGATAATTATAACCAAAGAGAAAGGTTGGTTAATGGTTAAAATACTGAATAGTTATTTCCAACTTGGACCTGGTTTGGTATGTATGTATATTGGATACTCTGGTTAAACTTGCCTTGAAAAATACCAAGTCTGGTTGAAACATCTGCGATAAAACAAACATGACTGTAGCTTAGTGTGTGGTCATCCTCTATTGATCTGGATTGGAAGCAGAAATCGCAGCGACTCATCTCAAAACCTCAGCTGATAAAACCAAACCTATCATGTCTCCAGTAGATTTTTATTTTCTGTTTTAACCAACTTTTTATAACAACAAGGGATAGGGATTTTTCTTCTTCTGTATGATACATTCAAATATTGCAGCTCAGTTATCGTATATGTTTTGTCTCATAACAGCCATGACCTTTAACCCTTGACATCAACAAAGAGATCATGTGACATCAGCGTTTCCACGAGGCAAAAAAATACTCGGGATGCACATGGGGTTGGATGATATAACCAAAATCTTCTATCTCTAATAGGTAATTTCATATCTTGATAACGATATATGTATCAGGATACAGCATGCCCTCTGGTAGCAATACCTCTCGCTCCTTGCTCCCTCTGCCTCCTTGAGTTTATTTACCCTGCATCCAAGAGGCCTTCAGTGAATGTAGTTTAGAAAAAGTGTGTGTGTTGTAGTGGGAGGTCAAGGTACAGAGACAGGGTGTTTATGTGTGTCCATGCAGGGGCCCAGTTGGGGAAGACATACTGTTATGGGGGGACTAATGTTTGGACGTTTGCTGGAGGACTTTTTCCCCCTGACCTTTCCTGCTCGTTCCGTCTCATCTTGCTTCAAAACAACACCCCACAGCTTCCCTCACACAACCTCTGATGACCACCCACGCAATGACCCTTCGCCCTGACAACGAACACACACACGCGCACACACACACACACACACACACACACACACACACACACACACACACACACACACACACACACACACACACACACACACACACACACACACACACACACACACACACACACACACACACACACACACACACACACATACACACACACACTCACATGTCCAAAATGGCACACTAATGCACATACGCACGGCTGTGCAAACAGTAATGCACACATGCAGGACCCTCTCGTGCTCTCCCATGATCATGTTGTAAACAACATGTCTGCCTCTGGATGTGTTTGTGTGTGCATATAGATCACATTCATTAAGTATCTGACTGATAATTGGTCTGAAGAGGAAGCATTACCATAAACTTTGGGTTTATAAACTTAGATCGGCTGCCTGTTTTGCAGTTTTGTATTCACTTCACTATTTAATCCGCCTCAAGGACCATAAATCTGGTTTTCGATGGTTTTACAGGGCCTGTCCCACAAGCCTCATTCAGATAGTTTGGTTTTAATGTACTAAGGTTTTGACTCCAGTACAATGGTGGCATGTGTATTTCTTTAAAAACAATTCTACTGCATTGTTATGGCATTATTTCTTCAGTAAACCGTTCAGGAAGCAGGTAGGTTATACATACATACATACATATATATATATATATATATATATATATATATATATATATATATATATATATATATATATATATATATATATACAGTATACACAGTGCATCCGGAAAGTATTCACAGCGTTTCACTTTTTCCACATTTTATTACATTACTGCCTTATTCCAAATTTAATTAAGTTAATCTCTGTCCTCAAAATTCTACACATAATGCCCCATTATGACCACGTGAAAAAAGTTTTCTTGAGAGTTTTGAAAATGTATTAAAATTAAAAAACAAAGAAATCACATTTATGTAAGTATTCACAGCCTTTACCATAAAGCTCAAAATTGAGCTCAGGTGCATCCTGTTTCCACTGATCATCCTTGAGATGTTTCTACAGCTTAAATGGAGTCCACCTGTGGTAGATCCAGTTGATTGGACACGATTTGGAAAGGCACACACCTGTCTATATAAGGTCCCACAGTTGACTGCATGTCAGAGCGCAAACACCAAGCATGAAGTCAAAGGAATTGTCTCGAGGTACAAATCTGGGGAAGGATACAGAAAAATATCTGCTGCTTTGAATGTCCCAATGAGCACGGTGGCCTCCATCATTCGTAAATGGAAGAAGTTTGGAACCACCAGGACTCTTCCTAGAGCTGGCCGGCCGTCTAAATTGAGCAATCGGGGGAGAAGGGCATTGGTCAGGGAAGTGACCAAGAACCTGATGGTCACTCTGTCAGAGCTCCAGCGTTCCTCCGTGGAGAGAGGAGAACCTTGCAGAAGGACAACCATCTCTGCAGCAATCCACCAATCAGGCCTGTATGGCAGAGTGGCCAGGCGAAAGCCACTCCTTAGTAAAAGGCACAAGGCAGCCCATCTGGAATTTGCCAAAAGGCACCTGAAGGACTCTCAGACCATGAGAAACAAAATGATATGGTCTGATGAGACAAAGATTGAACTCTTTGGTGTGAATGCCAGGCGTCATGTTTGGAGGAAACCAGGCACTGCTCATCACGAGGCCAATACCATTCCTACAGTCAAGCATGGTGGTGGCAGCATCATGCTATGGGGATGGTGAATGCAGCAATGTACAGAGACATCCTGGATGAAAAACTGTTCCAGAGTGCTCTTGACCTGACTAGGGCGACGGTTCATTTTTCAGCAGGACAACGACCCCAAGCACACAGCCAAGATCTCAAAGGAGAGGCTTCAGGACCACTCTGTGAATGTCCTGGAGTGGCCCAGCCAGAGCCCAGACTTGAATCTGATTGAACATCTCTGGAGAGATCTGAAAATAGCTGTGCACAGACGTCTCCCATCCAACCTGATAGAGCTTGAGAGGTACTGCAAAGAAGAATGGGCAAAACTGCCTAAAGAGAGATGTGCCAAGCTTGTGGCATCATATTCAAAAAGACTTGAGGCTGTAGAGGCTGCCAAAGGTGGTTCTACAAAGCATTAAGCAAAGGCTGTGAATACTTATGTAAATATGATTTATTTGTTTTTTAATTTTAATTCATTTTCAAAACTCTCAAGAAACCTTTTTTCACGTGGTCATAATGGGGCATTATGTGTAGAACTTTGAGGACAGAGATTAATTTAATACAATTTGGAATAAGGTGTGCGTGTGTGTGTGTGTGCGTGTGCGTGTGCGTGTGCGTGTGCGTGTGCGTGTGCGTGTGTGTGTGCGCGCTCCTGTTGAGTTTTTCCAAATACAACACATTCGTTGATGGGTTTTTCACCCCCAGGGGTATAAATAAACTATATTTTTTGCACTGAGCAAAAATAAATTAATACAAACAAAAGAGATTAAATAGCTAATGAGACTTAAAACAACTCTACAGATATATTCATCAATAAATTCACTTCATTCAGTGTATTACTTAAAGAGTATCTGAGGTGACACACACACACACACACACACACACACACACACACACACACACACACACACACACACACACACACACACACACACACACACACACACACACACACACACACACACACACACACACACACACACACACACACACACACACACACACACACACACACACACACACACACACACACACACACACACACACAGTTGAACGGAGGGCATCAGATTTACAGGCACACATATTTGTGCTAACGTGTGGATCAGTCTCCTGCCAAAAACAAGTAGCTAAATCAATAAAGTTACACAAGCACAAAGCACAAGCGCATACATAACTGACGGACTGAGCTTGAACCCTGAATTTAGGATTTGAGTGTGAAACTGCTACTTTTAACCTTTAATCCCGTAAGGAAACTAGAAACAAAGCCAGAGACACTTGTGACTTTATCCTATGACATTTTAATTCAATTCAACTTTATTTATAGTTTCAAATCATAACAAAAGTTATCTCAAGATACTTTATATATGCATGTTATAGAGTAGGTCTAGACCACAGACTTATTTATGATTTACAGAAACCCAACAATCCCTCCATGAGAAGCAGGAAGTCGTAATATCTATGATTATAATATTAATATCTTTATACAGTATTTATCCAGGAATCTTGTGCAACGAAAACCTTCCTTTTAACAGCAGGAACACCGAACAGACCCAGCTCTATGGAGGACGACCATCTATCATCGTCTTTTGTAGATGTGTCCCACTGTCCTGAAATGACAGTCCCTCTGTGACTTAAGCAAAAGGTACAGAGCAAGTACTGACCCGTGTCCTGTGGTGAATCAGGGGACTTGCCTTTTAATATATGAGCCTAGGAAAATGGTTTGATTGGATTCTGCCTTTAAAAAGAAAAAAACAACCTTCTGTACCTAGTGGTACTATTTGATGATGTCTGGTCCCTTGTTTTCGTTGCAGGAAACATAATTAATTAAAATCGTGGTGGTGCCTGCTGCCATGGTCTTGTGTGACACTTCCTGATACTATTAGTCATACATACTATCACTGGTCTTACACTATACAATTTGTAGCCATAAAAACACCATCAGAGGTATGTCTCGCTGTATCACAGCTGTTATTATCGCTACTCATCATTGATCATGTTTGCCACCATAATTATTAGCATTGTCATATTCTATCACCTTAGATGTGCTTGTTTCTTACTACTCTGCTGTATTAACTGCCATAACACTTAAGTCATATTCACATTACTATGGATATTATTATAGTTACTGTTACTTTTGTGGTTGCTTGCATCTCTGGAACTGTCTCTTTGTCTCTCTTTTTTTCTTCTTCCCCAACCGGTGCAGACAGATGTCCGCCTCCATAGAGCTGGGTCTGTCTGATGTTCCCGTCTGTTAAAAGGGAAGGTTTTCATTGCCTCCGTACTCAATGGGACAATTGTTGGGTCTATGTAAATCATAAATAAGTCATAATAAGAGTGTGGTCTTTACCTACTCTGTAAAGTGTCCTGAGATAACTTTTGTTATGATTTGGTACTGTAAATAAACTGTTTGGCTTTCTACAACTGGGTACAATAAGAAAAATAAGACAGAGAGGAACAGCATGAAGTCAACTGTGTTTATTAAAGCACGCCTGAAGCACAATTAATGCTACTTACTAAACACATGCACCAGAATGAAACCTAGTGATCCAAAAATATTTACAGAAATATCTTCCTCCTCTAACTGAAACCCCCCCCATTGACTTCACCCATCATTCTGAATCAGTGTAGTTGGCAAGTTTAACACATTTTTAAGCAACAGGTTGTCTATGCACACAAACAGCCTGAGTAAAAAGATCTGCATCACACAATATACAACTTTATCTGATAAAAAAATCCAAGTGTGTGCCATGGGCAGACGTGTGTAGTGCAGTAAAAGTAAACCGCTCTTCATAGTTCCAACGTCTCCAGCGTTAGCCTCGTTCAGTGTAGACGGGCGATGAAGCAACATCTCAAGCCGAACATTTGGGATGCAGAAACACTCCAGAGTCCTGACTCTAGTCTTTTAAACAGAGGTAGCAGGAAACAACCTCCTCCTCCTTCTTCTTCTTTGTCCTCCTCTTGTCTGATGCTGCACCTTTCAAAAAGGCTAATACAGCCACACAACACTCTGTGTAGACCAGCATGTGCACCTGCAGAAAGACAGAAATGATAGATTTCTAAACTGTATTTCTAAATTGGTCATGACCTTACACTGTACTTCTGGATTTAAACAGACCTCAGGGGGTTTTGGGTCCACACGCAGACGGGGCCTCCTGTAGTTCTGTCTGTTCAGACGGTGCAGAGTTAGAAATCAAGGCGCTCTCCTCCCTCCTGTCCCCTGACAGGAAATCATGGATGGCAGTTTCTATGTGTGGCCGAAAAGTATGGTTCATCTTAGGGTCCACGACCTGAGTGATGATCCTGTCCACGCCGGACTCCAGCATACCTGATCTAAAAAAACAGAAAAATAAATCATCATCATTATTTGTTGTTAAAATGCTCATTCATTTTTATTTTAATTAAGTTCTTTTCAAGTCTAATCAACTGTAAGATAGGGTTGGTCACCATTAAAGCACTAACATCAGTTTAGAAATCTTTGTGGAGTCACATTATGTAAGGGGCAGCGCTAAACAACTGGTAATATGGCACCGTGACTGGATTTCTGTTACAAATGTCTGTTATAAAAGCATTCATTTTAGACTACTACCATGCTGCTTATCCAGAGGAAAGAAGAGAATACAATTCATCATTAAAATATTCTAAATCTATACATAATATTATAAAGTTTTTTAGGCCAAGGACCCCTCAGTTGAAAGAGAGATGAGGCAGGGACCCCTACTACAAATTTTGTATTAAATACAGTTGCATGAGGTTGCTGAGCCTAACAGCTAGCGCAACCTAAAGCCTTTACACACAGCTTTTTTATGGTGCATACAATACTAAGACATTACAATGACCATTATTAACATATTCATATATTTATACATCATATGTTAATGTTAAACATACATTTGTAAGGCACATTGAATCCTTCAGCTCAATTGCATGGGTGCATAGCTGCATTAGTGGTAGTAAGCCTATCATCAAGGTTGTGTAAATGTATTTATTTATTCACAAATGTATCTTTGCTAATAATACATTGCATTCATCCAACTCTGAGGCCCCCCTGTTGAAGATCTCTTTTCTAAATTCAAAGAGTAGCTGTACATTTTACATAGGACGAGTAGTAAGTGAAAGACAGTTACTCACTGAACAACACTTTGTCTCAGTCCGTTCCTCATCTGGTTCTTGTTGATAGACGGGTTCCAGTCCTGCGTGCTCAGGTGCGTCGTGACGTAGTTGTCCACTTTCTGTCGCAGGTTCTGATAGGCAGGCTGGCAGCAATGACAGTGATGTAAACTAGATGAAGGTCATTATTACAGAGCAACAATGAAAAGAACACACTACTTTTATTACTTTTACTGGGGAGATGTTACATTCATTAACAAAGAGTCTTAGGTTCTCAACCATTTAAAAAAAAAAAAGAATTAAAGTCACTTTTCCAAACCTCTTTCCCTGATAAAAAAGCAACAGATTTATAGACTGCTACAAGAATGTATTTGATGAACTTGATTTACGTAATAACGGTTCATTTACGCCATCCTCTATTTATTATTATTGTGTAATGAATTTACCACTTTTGTGGTGTGATTTGCTGATTATCCTATTACAATTTGTGTTGTATGTATGTGTGATTTATTCAGGCTACCCACACACTTTCCAAATTCAAATTAAAGCACTTTTCAAGCATTTCAAGGTGCATTTTCATGCTTTTCTAGCACCTTACAGCTGTGGTATATTACATACTTGTAAGCAGTACAATACTCAGTATACTTATTATTGCACTTGTTCATCACATTAAGTTAACGTCACTGTCCTATAAACAACAAACATGGAGAAGGATGGCAAATGAAAGGAAAACTAACTGTACTAACAGAGCTACAGAAATATAATCACCAACTATTTAGATATTCTGTTAATCATCAAAAGTAATTTTTCATGCAAAAAAGTCAGAAAATGCTGGTGTCAGTCTCTTAAATATGCAGGTCTTCTTTTCTCTGTGTTATGTCAAATGTCTTCCAACAACATATCAGAGAACTAAACACATACACATATTTTACTAAGCACTTAAGACACTGGATGATCAATACATAAACATGTCAGCACTAAAATCATTTGTTGTGAATGTGGTCTATTGGATAGCAGACTCAACATACTATGTATTGTTTTTTTTTATTTTTTCACTGGTGTTTTGAATTCTGCGCTCGTTATTTTACCTTACTATCTGTTCTGTTTGTTTTGTGTTCTTTAAAAAAAAACAAATAACAATAATAATAATATATAAATATCTAATAAAAACACATATAAATATATATATAAATATATATATAATATAATAATAATATATATATATATCGATGCCAGGGGGACTACAGATGAAAATTTGCCTTCTGACCAATTCTGGCATTTTTAGCCCATGTATTATCAAGTGTTTTATTAATTTCCACGGTCCCCTTTTTAAATAAACTGAATTTAATTGCATTGTTAATAACTATCTTAACACCAGTGATTTAATGATAAACTCGAGCAATACTAGCCCACATTAGCGTTGAGTCCATTTCTACAGTAGCGTTGGTTAGCTGTCTACCTTCGTATCAACGTCGGCGAGACAGTCCCGACGAAACTCGTCAAAGAGCCCCCGGTTCTTCAGATGCTCCACAATCATACCGATCAGCTGCGGGTCTCCCGGAGGAAGGTTAGCCGCACCGACGTTAACGTTACCGCTTCCCTCCGCCATTTCAAACCGAAGTATATATTTGCCAAGTTGCTTACCTGCTAGCTACATTGAAAGCTAGTTAGCTAGCTGAGCTGACGGCGCTTGTTTTTGCATTCGACTCGTGCTGCCAAGGGCGGGCGGAGTGATCGCTCCTTTGGTGGAGGACAGTTTTTGGCTCAATTCTATCAAACTTTCTGTTTAACCTACGAATATAAATGAAGCTGTTGTGTTTAGAGTTAATTCAATGGTGTTAACCTAATGTCTACATTCGTATATTTGTAACCAAATATTGTTTTAACGGCCTAACTTAGCTTTATGTTTTCAAGAGTGGTTAAAAGGAGGCTAACACCGGTGAATTAGCCGTGTGCGGACACCCTGATCTCCTCGCCGTAAACACTGGGAGCTGCTGGTCCTCATTAACATCAGTGTTGTCAAAACATCTGGGACAATACTTCAGTCCTTCACAATAAAAGTACATGCTTTAACAGTGCAAAACATTGTCAGTGCAAACGTTTTGACTGCTTTGACTCATCAACGTCACTTTCATATACTAACGTGACATATAAATGTCCATGTACACATATGAAACTTCACTTGTAAATTCTTAGAAGTGTGTAAATTAATTCTACTTGCACTTCGGTGGAGCTCACCCAGTAAAGGGACCACGAAAGGACCGGAAACTGCAGCAGACCAGATCCGTCCGGATAGGGATAATACCAGCGAACGCCGTCCGGCTGGTGATACATCCCCTATAGTTGGTTGCTATGGTGAAAAAGGAATACGCCGTATCACAAATCGAGCGCTTCGGTCCCAGTTACCACGCATGCGCAGTGTAAACATGACTTCGGAAGTACTTCATTGACGTGTCGGGTGTGCAGGGGTCATGGATAAACGTTAGCGCGCAGTGAAAACGTCTTGAAGTAAAACACATTAAAAACACGAGCTGAATCCTCCAAACAGAAAAGCTGAGTGTGATCTGTTGGTCCTCAGGCGGAGGGAGTCTGTTTACCTTCGCACCTCACATTTAAATCGCCTGGATTATTGCTGTAAAGGTAACGATGTCTATCTCATGTCTGCTTACTGCTTATTACCAGTACTAACCATACCTACATAGGAGGATGCTAAGTAGCTTTAACGTTAACACTCACAAGCACAGACCTTTGGATGTGTTCAAATGCATGTTAGTAAATGGTCCTGATGTAGTAGATTTGCACATGTCTGAACCCTTTAACTGGCTTGAAGACATCATGATTCAAGCTGTCAGGTCTCAATAATCATACTCTGATGAACTTAAGCAACTGGCTAAAAACAGTTTTCATGTCAGTACAAGTTACAACATATGATTGGTTGGCTTAAGGCTTCAGTAAAATAAACAGACCAGTCTGCTTTTATTAAAACAGTTTTGAGCCCATTTTAACTGTTAATTCGCTTTTTTTTGCTGTTGACATAGGCTATTATTATATTTTGCACTTGTTTGTGATGCTTTTGTTATATGCACTATGCTCTTTTGCTTCTATAACACTGAAAATGTCCCCACTTCGAGGCTAATAAAGGATTATCTTATCTTTTCTTATTTGAGAAGGGGTTTTGTTGTGGGCAGTCATGTATCAGGAGGAGCATGTTAAAATATAACTGGCTAAGTAAGCAGAGCTGTTTATTGTTTGTTTTTACAGCACTGGCGCGACTGGGACAAATGCCTTTACTATCCTGATTTGGCCACATGCAACCAATCTTTACTGAATCTATGAGCCCAGGGAAAAGAGCGCTGTCGAGCTTCTTTGCTTTCTTTTCTAACTTTTGATAGATATTAACCAAACCATCCTTAATCTTTGCAACAGCTTCTGAAGTTATAATTAGAAAATGGAAAAGCAGGATATTAAATCGACACAGTGTTGCCACTTTGGGGCATAATACAACTGCTTTGTACATGCTGAAATGCAATGGCTTGTTGACCTGGATGCTTTCACATTCTTGTTGCAGATGACTGGTCAATCAGATGCCAACAAAGAGTTTACGGAGCAGCTGCGGATGCAGGAACTCTATGACCGGAGAAATGAGGATGGCTCTGACCCCAACACCTATACTGACCCAGAGGATGGGACTGTGTATGACTGGGACCATGAAAAGAAGGCCTGGTTCCCTAGAGTATGAACTTTTCTTTACCTCTCAGCTTTTGTTTTCCTATGTTGTAACCTCATTTTGTTGTTTGGCTTCCTTTGGGATTTACAGAATGCTAGGTTACTCCGACTGGGGGAGCTGTGGCATGGCAACAATAATGTTTAGGATTTAAGGTCTCATCGTATCAGCTTGTACTTGGGTTGTGGAAGCACTAAGTACAGATCACTGCACCCCAAACTGTATTGCAGACCTCTCTTTTTTCTATGTAGTAACTGTGTTCCTTTTTAAGTAGGTTTGCTTTGTTTCTCTAGATAACAGAGGACTTCATTGCAGCCTACCAGGCCAACTATGGCTTCACTCAGGACGGAGATCCAGATACCACCAAAGCTGCAGTGAGCAGCTCCAACCCAGCAGCCACAGAACCAGGCAGCAAGCCCCCAGAAAAGGAGAAACCAGGAGACCAGCATGAGACCCCAGCTAAAGAAGCCAAACAGAAAGGGGAGAAGAGGAAAGCAGAGCCAGGTAAAGTGACGTCCATCCTGAGAGAAGAGAGAAAACCTGTGCAGTAACTAACACATTAAAGGAAATCAACTAATGATGGTGTTTTTTAAAGAGCTACGTTCTTTGGTGTGTGTTTACATCTTTCTCCCTGTCTACAATAGTGATTATTACCAGAATAGATTTATATTTACAAAGTCCACGTTTAAGTTTGTATAAATGCATCTTTTGATAAATGCTTTCCCCCCCTTTTTGTTTGTAGGATGGTTTGATATTGAAGACAATAAAAACACAAACGTCTACGTATCAGGTTGGTATTGCTTTCTTTTCTAATTGTCATGGGGACAGCTGTCCAATGAGTAGCTGACTCTGCTCTCTCTCTCTCTCTCTCTCTCTCTCTCTCTCTCTCTCTCTCTCTCTCTCTCTCTCTCTCTCTCTCTCTCTCTCTCTCTCTCTCTCTCTCTCTCTCTCTCTCTCTCTCTCTCTCTCTCTCTCTCTCTCTCTCTCTCTCTCTCTCATATCTCTCTCCTGGTCTCCCTCCCGCTCAGGCCTGCCTCCCGACATCAGCAATGATGAGTTTGCTGAGTTGATGTCCAAGTGTGGCATTGTAATGCGGGACCCCATCACTGAAGAGTACAAGGTCAAACTCTACAAGGACAAAGAGGGAAATCTGAAGGGAGATGGCCTCTGCTGCTATCTCAAGGTTTGGCTGTCCTCTTTCTTGCCTAAAGCTTGATTGATAGTTTCCACCGCGATGTGACCTAGAGGGCCCACGTGGGTGTCAGCTGTGATTGACACAAAACATAAAAGAAGTATTGGTTAGTATTGCACTGTGCTCCACTGAACTGACAGATTGTGTGTGTTTTTCTCTGTAGAAAGAATCGGTGGCTTTGGCTTTGCGTCTGATTGATGAGTCGGAGGTCCGAGGTTACAGACTCCACGTGGAAGCAGCACGGTTTGAGCTAAAGGGCCAGTATGACGCCAGCAAGAAAAAGAAGAAGAACAAAGATTATAAGAAGAGGTTGCATCAGCAACAGAAGTAAGTTCTACTTCTTTCTTCTTTTTTTCTTTTTTTTCAACCTCCCACAAGTCCCACTCTGCATGTCGGGAAAAACACTCCCCAGTATGCCAAAATGTAATACGAAAAGACAAATAATTGAGCGTTTCCTCTGTTTGTCTTTTTTTTTCCTATGTAGACAGTTGGACTGGAGGCCAGAGAAGCAAGGAGAAGTGAGGAAGAGACATGAAAAAGTTGTCATCATTAGGAATATGTTCCACCCCAGTGACTTTGAGGTGTGGAGAGACACAAACATGAACATACTCGTTCACACGTACACACTTTCCATAGAGGGTTTCAATCTCTGTGGTCTCTTGTGTTTGCCTTCGTAGGAAGACCCACTGGAGTTGAATGAGTATCGCGAGGATCTGCGGACGGAGTGTGAGAAGTTCGGGGAGGTCAAGAAGGTTATCCTCTTTGATGTGAGTTTATTGTCATTCATGCTGTCTCATCAACGCAACCATTTAGTTATCGCTGAGTCTGAACACTCACTGTAGATTTAATGAGAATATCGGCACAGCATTTATTTTCATTTACGTTTTCTTGGTCAAAGAAAAAAATCTGCTGAGCCTGGCTGCGTGGTGCTAATATAACAAAGGATATTTACCCTCTGTAAAGGAGCCAATAAGCAGTTGCACTTGTGTGTAAAAACATAAGATTTGAACAATTTGGACCCAGTTATCAACTTGTTATAATCCATATTTGTGGCATCAATGAAGAGCTGGTATGTGTTTGTGTTTCTGCTGCAGAGACACCCGGACGGCGTCGCATCAGTTGCATTCAAGGAGCCTGAACAAGCCGATGCATGTATTCAGTCGTTCAATGGTCGCTGGTTTGCAGGACGGCAGCTGGTTGCACTGCTTTGGGATGGAACGACAGACTATCAGGTAAACCACTTATCCAAAATACATATGGGCATTTAGCAAGCAAGAAGGAGGATAAAATGTCGTTGAGATGCTTTATGGAAATTTTTACAGATGCAGCATCTTTGAAGCCTTACCCATAGTGAATATAAGTTGGAATAACATATCAGTAACGTATCATAGGCTACCGGAGCCCGTCGGTCATGACTCTTACCAACAAAGCACTTGCTATTTGAGTAATTGTGATATTTTACATCGGGTAAGAATTTGCATCCTTCATGCTAATGCTGTTTTGCAGGTGGAAGAGACGTCACGTGAGCGGGAGGAGCGACTTAAGGGCTGGTCCAATTTCCTTGAGGGAGGCAATCAGGCCGAGCAGAACAGCGCAGCCAAGCCAGCAGAGGGCAGCACCACCACTACAGAACCCACAGAACCCTCCAGCACCACGGAGACCGAACAGCAACCGAAGACAGAACCACAGCAAAAGGAAGAGCAAGAGGAAGCAGACTCTACAGACAGCAGCCTAGCAGGAAGTGATGATGAGGAAGCCTAGATTCTGACATGCACATCCTTTGTCCCCTGGAAACCAATTAGGACAGTCCTGCTTTAATATGAACTGTGGCAAACCTCCGCTTTGAGCAGGCGAGGAGGACGAGTTGGTATTTGGACAGTTTGACCTGTTTTGTAATGTAGAAAAATAAAATTATGATTTTGTCTACCTTATTTTCATCATTTTGGTTACATTGTAATTAGAGCTGCACTTGACAAGCATCACATAGATTTCCCCTTCAGTGTGCCAGTTTTATATTTTTTGTGCCGATAATCTTAAAATATTAATGAATTCAAAATAGAAACTGTTACATTTGAGTTGGAGAAGATTGTTCAGTGTTCACTTCATTTTTGAAATGCTAAGAATATGATGCACGGATACATTAGAGTTTTTAAAGAAGAAGAACTGAAACACAAACAACTAGACTACAACAGCTGCTACTACAATAGTTAAATGCACATTTTTTATTTTATTTTTGAGAGAGAGAGGGGTGTATTTTTTTTTATCAGGCAGGATTCCCATGTGTCCCGAAAATGAAAATACCTAGAAATTGATTTAAATTACCAAATATACTAGAAATTATCTATTTTGTCCTTTTATTGTATTTTAGCTCCTTGCTTAGATCACCCTTCAGGTGCATTTTGTTTGAAACTCGACTTGTTGGTAAGATAAGCTGCATGTTTCGACCCTTTTCATCTTGACTCCAGGTTTGTCAGTCTGTGGAGCAGAACTGACCTGGCAGCAATCTTTTTGGCATCAAGTTCATATTTTCCTGAGCTGCTATAGGGACTTCTCAGAATGGTTAAAGACTGTTTATTGTATAACTTTGCCCACAATTACAAAGATATTAAAGCGAAAGTTACTTCGGTTTAAATTATAAAAGCAAAATTCATATTGTTTCATGGTGTATATCGACACATTGCCCGAGCTTTGTGGAAAAACATGTATGTTAGTAAAAAGTAAACATCTGCTAATTTTAACAACACCTTCAAAAATAGAACACATTTAAAGGAACGATCATTTCCACAAAGGTTGCATGTTGGGGTGTGATTTCATCATTGATGGTGCTGTGTGGTGACTTGGGTTCATAGGTGAACAAACATACAGTATTTCATACAAAAGGGAAACTTTAAATAAGAACCAACTAATTTTAACATACGTACATGAATGCAAACAAAACTTCAACAAAATAGGTAGAAAATGACCCTTTTCCTTTTCAATGTCCAGTATCTGGATCTGTGAGAGGTAACCAGGGTCATGAGCCAAGCAGATAAAAATAATACTACACTGTCTTGTCAATAAGACACTCTCCTGTAAATAAGAACACTGATCTCATCTCATCTCATCTTCATCCGCTTATCCTGGGTCGGGTCGCGGGGGCAGCAGCTTTAGCAGGGGACCCCATACTTCCCTTTCCTGGGCCACATTAACCAGCTCTAACTGGGGGATCCCGAGGCGTTCCCAGGCCAGTGTGGAGATATAATCTCTCCACCTAGTCCTGGGTCTTCCCTGAGGCCTCCTCCCAGCTGGACGTACCTGGAACACCTCCCTAGGGAGGCGCCCAGGGGGCATCCTTACTAGATGCCCGAACCACCTCAACTGGCTCCTTTCAACGCAAAGGAGCAGCGGCTCTACTCCGAGTTCCTCAAAGATGGCTGAACTTCTCCCCCTATCTCTAAGGGAGACTCCAGCCACCCTCCTGAGAAAACCCATTTCGGCCACTTGTACCCGAACAGTGATGTGTTTTAATAAAGTTGTTTGAACTTGTGACATTTGGAAGTCTCATGCCATCATCACATTCTGAAATTTGGAAAGATACAAAATGCAGATCGCTATGACAACATACATGTTGTGTTTGATTAAAACCTTGTGACAAACCTCCAGTGAGTTACTTACAACCTGACCTCCAACAGAGAAACACCTCTCATTAACCTTGGAAAGCACACCAGAACTACAAGCAAATACTACAGCGCCAGTACCGCTCCAGTATCTGTGTTCAGAGGACATGGAGCAAAGCAACAACAAGGAGGAGGTAAGATTTACTACACAGCTAATGTTCAGTTACACTTCATTAGGACACCCCAGTTTTCCTTTATTTCTTCAACTTTTGTCGAAAGCTTCAACAAATAGATTATTAATCGTTTTCAAGCGTAGCCTCATATTCAGACTGAATGACCACTTATATCCCCACATCATTTATATAAAAGAGAAGAGATGAGACGATTGAGTTAGTTTAGTTAGTTTGTTAATTGTTTTTTCATTCCCACAGTAGTTTCTAATTTAAATTAATATGTTGTACTGACACATCTGCACTGTACACTGTGTGTTTTTAGTGTTTGTAGTAAAAAAAAAAATCCAGTTATGTGTTTACTTTGAGTTAAAGGCACAAGGTGACATTTGTGACATTTTGGACATTTTGACATGAGTTTTTTTTGTGGGTAGTATGCATTTGACATTTTCTAATAACTGTTAACGTTAAGTGACCACGAAAAGTCTGTTAAAGTGGCAGATTTCAGTTTATTTAAAAGAAAACAATGGAAAAATTGGACTCGGAGTTACTAAGCAATCTGGATTCTTGTTGATTTTCAGAACAGTTCCATCTGTTGTGTGTATGAACCTTTTTAATGGAACTCCATTGCTAGGCAACAGCCTTGGTCCTTGTCAACTTCCTGTCAGCTGATGTCATTCACATTCACTGCAACAGGAATAAAACTGGAACACATTTAGAATGTTTATGTTTACAACTTTGAAAAGGTCTACCAACATTATCAATTAAACATCCCACTGCATTCTGGGTCCTTGTTAACTTCCTGTCAACTGATGTCATTCAGATGCACTTAAACAGGAAATAAACTGGGACACATTTACACTAAACAATACAGCATTTTGTATTTCGAGGAATGTTTCCATAGACACCCAGTTTTTAATTATGCAAAAACATAAATACTGCAATACTTTCATCAGTGGGCATAGACTCAGTCGCCATTGTGTCGCCTCCTTCAATGATAGATAGTGACTTAACAGACATTTATTTAAATAAAATCTTTGAGATCAATGCACACAATTAAGGGCATTTAATTTAGCTGGCAGTGATACAGGGCTCGTTTACAACAGATGGATACACTTCATCCTCTTGTCTATTGCATGCATATTTGTGTCTTTCAGTGCTCTCAGTGTGAACCCAGAATGTGCCTGAACACTCTGCAACAAGTCCTTCTGCACTTCAAAGTGGAAAAGAAGAAGCTGACTGCAGAAAATGATGCTCTGAGGGAACAGACAGCCATCAAGGAGCTCAGCTGGCATCAAGAAAAAAAGATTCTGCTGGATGAAAGGCACTATTGGGTGTCAACTCTGTTAATGACCAGAAACAACATGTATGATGCTATAAGGTCTGCAAAAGCCAATCAAAATCAGTTTGACATTCAGCACAAAGAGTTGAATAGAAAATGTAAAGAAAAAAAGGCAGAAGTCCGTCAGCTGACAGAAAGTCTGCACGCCCAGAAGATGCTCACAGAGAAGTTCAAACAATCCTGGAAGGCAGAGCAGGACCGGCTAAATAAGATCAAACTTTCCTTTGACAAAACTGTGACACAGTTAAACGAAGAGGTAGCAGCCAAGCTTGAAGCTCTACACCTCGACCGGGTGAAGAATGTGAGTCAGATCATTCAGGAAAAGGAAGATGTGATCGCCGGTGTCAGAAATATAATGAGGACACTGGCAGAGGAAAATCTACAGAGCCTGGCCAAAGTTAGAGACCTACAGACAAAGATCAACCAGCGCGAGACAGCAAGGAAGGAAGAGAGCTTTAAGAAAACACAGGAGCTGCAGAAAGAGAGCAGAGCGGTGGAGGAGATGTGGCTCCACAAGGAACAGGACTG
>NC_139839.1:11589032-11609032 GCF_963691815.1 Echiichthys vipera | reverse complement strand
GCATTAAAACAGTGTGGGGGACTGCATTGGTGGTTGTGCAGGGGACAGAACTCTGCATTAAGAGCATTAATATAGCAGCAACCAACTATTTTCTATGTAAAGATGTAGTGCAGTAATGGCATCCTGAGATGAGAAGGAAGTCACTCTCCCTCTGTGTGTGTTGTAATCTGGGTTTCTCCGTTGTTTGTTGTGATAGACCGCCCCGCTGCATGTGCATGTTACTGCATGTGGCAATCCCAACCTACTTTAAAAAAAAAGTATTTTGAGTAGAGCACCTTTAAAGGGATATGTTGCCTGTTTTAAACCAGCTCTGTGTCATGCCAATGTGGGCAGTGTGTGCAGATAATCAGTGTTTGGCCGGAGGAGCATAGCGGCCGAGGTCTGCCAAAATGCGACTTTGAGATCTCAATGTCCACCGAGATCCACTGTCTCTGGTTCACCAAGCTCCGAGCCAAACACCTTTCCTGTACACACACACAGCAGACATTGCCACCACACCGAGCTGGATTTAAGTCGGCAAAATATCTCTTTAAGGTACCTATGTGACAACTTATTATACTCACACGCAGTATTTTACAACTGTGGGAAGTTATCAGGCTGGTAACTCTCTTTTGTCATGACAATTGCAAGGTAAACAGTAGAAATACGCAGTTCAACTTACAAAGCAATCTACCAGGAATGTGCTCTTGCATTTATTCGATAAGCCAGTGTAGCGCTTAGCCAGATGACATCATGTTGGGTTGCAGAAAAAGGGTGTTGGTTCGAACTGTTCACGCTATTGATTAAGTTTATGCTGTTTTGCACATTTGCTATCTGTGTATCTTTTCTATTAAGGGTCATAAAAGATGCACTTAGCACATATGGTTCTTTTTGTGCACCAGCAGAGCCATGTCATTTTATTTCCAACTCCTTTGGACATGACTGTTTTCAACAACTCATAGCTACATACAAAGAAACTCACTATGTCCTCATTTTGTCAAAGGCTCCTCTTGCTGCTGCAGCACTGGGACGTTATTTTGGCTCTGATTACATACATCTAATATGTTTGTTTAGTTTGCCGTCATACTGTATATCCTGCCTGTACTTCGGTGAGAGCAACACTAGTTCACTACATCACCCAACCACCATGCACTCATGTATGTTTTTTATTTTTATTTTCACAGAATATCAAATGTCACAACATGGATTCATATTCTGGCACATGTTGACTCTGGGGGGGCATTCTCTTACTTCTGTTTCCTGTCTGTCTACGTCTGTTATAGGCCCCATTCACAACCAGGTCGCTTATGCAGGAAACCATACATCTACCAGCGGGACAAAGGGGAACCCACCTTCTCCCCAGTGAAAGATATTTATGGAGAGAAGCAATGTTTAGAGGGAAAACACATTAGTGGGGTTCACAGTTGACAGACCGTCATATAAACTGACTAATAAACATGTGTAAATATTTTTTTTTGCATGTCTGTACTGTCACTTGTTTGTGTGTAACAGGCACCAAGTGAAATGTCTTTTAAAGGAAACAGAGATATTCAGACTGACATTTTGTCGTTACAGACAAGGGTAAACAATCACTTTTTCTTCTGAAAATGAAACACACTTTGAGACAAAGATTCTTACTTGTTCTAAGAAAAATATATTTTAAAAAATGGCTTTTTGGATCATAATTTAACTTTTCTTTCATGTTTGAGAAGTGATTTTAAGGACACACACACACGCGCATGCATGCACGCACGCACGCACGCACGCACACACACACACACACACACACACACACACACACACACACACACACACACACACACACACACACACACAAACCTTCATTCACTCGGTCACTGCTTTGATTGACAGGCAGACAGGTAAACCACAGGGCATTCCAAGGCTGTTCAGGTGTGTGTGTGAGTATATGTGTGTGTGCGTGTGTGTGTCTGTGTGCGTGTGTGGGTGTGTGTGCTGCAGCCTCATCACTATTCATCAGGCTCCGCTGTATTTGCGTCTCATCTGCATACTGGTCCAACAGGGAACAGATTAGCATTAGAGAGAGAGAGAGAGAGAGAGAGAGAGAGAGAAAGATGGAGGAAAGTAGAATCACTTTAATTTTTAACAAGATGATATGAAGGAGACACAAAGACCCAAGTACTGCTGCTGACACAGCCAGGAGAGAGGGAGAAAAGAGAGGGTCGGGTGGGGTGTGATGTGATGTGTGTGCGTGAGTGAGTGTGTGTGTGTGTGGGTTTGAATGGGGGGTAGTGGGGAGGGGGCGAGACAGCTACACCGAGAGGTATCAATCATAAGAGAACGAGGGATGTGGAAATGAAAATAAACAGTGGGTTTGTGTTTTCCAAATGAAAATAACATTAAAGACAATCCTGTGTTAATGCTGCATATTGATCTCTCTGCCTCGCTCATTCACCGTGTGTGTTGGTAGTAACTAGGCTGAACTCACACATCAATTGTTCATAAATAAATAAGCGGGATAAACAATGTACCACAGTCACAATGGAGTCAATACCTCATTAGTGAACTGCATACAGGCAGATACGTACACACACATAATTTCACACACTTATTGCAAAACACTGTTACACATCAGCTTTGTTCACTGCATGAGTTTATTCAACCTTCTACATGTTCTGGTGTGAGAAAGAAACTAATATTTCCATCAGATAAACTGTAGATATCTCAAATGTTTATATGTTTAAATACTTCTGACTTACATTTTGCAGTGAAATGTAATCACTGCCTGGATTATGTCTCCTGTTCATGTACTGCACAGTTGCATGAGGTGGTCATATTTGTGATACAAGTAAACACATCCTGTCCGTGCTTCAAGTCGCCTTTTTTATGCAGAGAGCATTCTTTCTCTGACCTTGAGTGCTTTGAGTGCCTAAATATAACCAGAAACAAGAAAATCATGCTTTATTTGCTATGAGCTGCCAATAAATCAGACATGTTCATGTTGAAAACAGTTTGTGCATAATGTATTTGCTGTTGCTAATTAGTAGTTTTTTAATTTTAATTCTATTAAATGTTTTAAATTTGAAGTTGCTGCACCTGCTTTGGCTGATTTCCATTGGCGTTGCACAGGTTAAAATGTTTATTCCCCCTTTTACATCCCTTTAGAATTCAGATGTCTTGTTTCTCTACTAGAAACATTTAGAGCTGCCATATCCAGTGACACTGCCTCGGGGTGTCACACGTTACATTAGCGACATGTTCATGGGACACAATGGAAGCGAAATTAGCACAGTTTGTTGTTTTGATTGGCAAAAGTACTGTTTTTTACTTTTAAGGGGACATCATATGAACACAATATGTCGATTATATGGTCAAGAATTATTATTTTCAAGTAAAATATGCACGCAATGTGTGTACAAAATATGGCAATATACTGTATGTACGCCTTTTCAAACTTGTACTGTATACAAGCATATCAGGAATTGATTTTCTGTCCAAATGTTGCTGCAAGCACAGAATCACTTGAAAGAACAACAGGGCAGCGGCAGAATGGTGATTTTCTCAAGTACTGTACTTACACCACCACCATTGAGACGGAACTACTTTACATTTAATCATGTATCAATCATTTTTATATGATATCACTCTGATCGAGTACTTTTACTTTAGGCACTAATACATCTGTACTTTTCCCTAAATAAAATATTGAATTCTACTCTGATAGAGTATTTCTTTACTGAAGTACTTGTTCTATATGTAATAAATCTTATTACATATAGAAAATAAAATCATTTTGTAAAATATGAAAAAAAATGGTGAAAATGTATTTATTTCTTCCAAGATTTTTGGGGTTATTTTATCTTTCCATTTTTATGTCATTTTATATTGTTATTATTATTGTTATTATTGAAAATACAGAAAAAATAGGTTTTCTCAACTTTTGTGAACAGTATAAACCTCATGCATGTTCATGTCTCCATCAGGAGAAACATCAGGCCTGTGGTGTGTTTTCACATCAGTGCCATGACTAAAGTTAATACTCATCCCTACGTTTCTCTTCTGATTGGTGTGTTTGACTCCCTCCAGCCTTCGGTGTCACACCATCCCTGCCTCCCCTGTGATCCTCACACGCCTTGATCTGTGGATCCCTCACTGCTACCTTTATGCCATACTGAAACCTTTTATCTCTATAAAGTGCCTTTATTTCCCTCTCTCTTTATATCAATTAACTCCCTTGGTTGCTTGTGGTGCTTTTATCTTTTTGCTACGAGCTCACTTCTACACTCTTACTATGCCAGAGTGAATAGTTTACAAAATTGAGGCGGTTTGTGGTTAAATAATTTACAGCTTGGGACTTGGACGGTAGATTGGAGACATCCTCACAGAGACAAACAGGAGCTTTCATAACAACTTTAAAAAAGTCTGTTGTTTGTTTTTTGGTTTGTTGTGATGGACAAATGCTGCATTAACTGGTACAGTCCAGAAAAAAAGTAGACACGTTTTTTTAATTGATTTTTTTTTTTTACAATGCTTATCGGATTTACAGTATCTGTCTGTCAGTATGTGTATTGCACCCCTGCAATGTTGGATTGAGAATGTGAAGGCCATATAGCACAGGGGTTCATCATTTTCAGACTCATATCATTCATGCTCCCCATACCCATATACCAATAGGAGCGTCTGTATTTCTAATGTTTTTCTATATCTTTTTTTATTATTTAATTTGTTATAAATATGTAGTTTTGCAAACAGTTTTGCAACAGCCTGCGCTGCAGCAGAGACAAAAGTCACACTATTTTTTGGTTAGCAAATACATTTGTGTCACAAAATAGAGCTGTTTACAGAGATGAAAGCTCTAAAACCTCACTGTACACGACGTGAGGGGCACCAAAAAGCAGACAGACATTGTTAGTAACTAGCATTCATACTGCAGCATTTAGTAGCTGAAGAGATATTTGTCTCAGGAGTTGGTGGAGACCAAAAACAGAGCTAAAAAGAAAGATAATATTGGACTTAAATTTATCAAATGGTCACAAGCCTGACTCCAAATGAATGGTCATGTTGCTCTGTAACTGCTGGAAGTGTAAATGTGGATGTTTGCTAACAAGTCAACTTAAAATGGGATATGTCAGTGGTGGGTTCACATGTTTCCACTGCCCCCAGTGGACAGAAAAAAGGTTTGTTTAAGTTTTGTTCTTCTAGAAACAAAATGCATTGAAAAGCTGATGTTGACTCCAAGTCTTCACAGGTCAGAATTTCCTCATTTCCAGTGTGTCAAATACCACTGCTTTGTCACGGTCCTTACTTATTTGAACTCTTCTCATGCACGATCTTTTCCTAACCCTAACCAAGTGATTTTGTTGCATAAATCTAACTTTGAGTTTAGTTTGAATTCACAACCTTAACCACATGTTCCTCATGTTTTTCACAGCGAGCGTCACAGTTTTACGGTGTGGCTACCCAGCCGTTGACCAGTGATGCCATAGTGTACTTACAAAACAGTTGTACGTGGCGAGTTGATATGAGAATGGGTTGGAATACTACATTACATAGTACATACATAATATTTTCTCTGCTCCCCTCTATCCTCTCACGTCCCATTAGAATGAAATATTGTTTCCAGTACAAGAAGTGGTGTGTTTGACTGCAGTTCAGTTTTGGACAAGCTCATCTTTGAAGATACCTTGACAGCTTTTCACCCACCCTTTCCTCATTATACTCTCAGTCTTTTATCTACCTTTCACATATATAAGTCCATCCTCCCTTTGGGGCCCTTGATGATGATCGGGGCCCCACTGTGCCCCAATCGACTTCCCTTCTCTCCTCTCTCCCACCTTCCCTCTGGGCCCCTTGGCTGCGATGATGCCCCACTGTAGTGCCATTCCTAAAGTGTCGTGGCTCCCTGAGGACTTGGACTGGATGGTTGTCCCTCAGGGGCTGGCACTGGCATGCTCTCATCTCATCACATACACACAAAGACACACAGAAATACACACTCACACACACACACTTTTACTCTCCTCTTCAGACAGCAGTGGTCTCAGCGGGGCTGCCCTGAAGCGTCGCCGCAGCATGCTGGGTACCTGAGAAGCCAATGATACCAGGGCAAGGCCAGAATGTTAAGTGGTGTGTATGTGTGTGTGTTGCCTGAGTGGGGTCAAAATGTTAAGTGGTATATTAATCAGTTGTAATTGTGTGTATGGTCCATTAAGGCAAGGGCTGGCTGACAGACAAGGGTGAGATAGAGATGGAAAAAAGCGATGGCTGTATTTATATATATATGAACCTGTGTGTGTGTGTGTGTGTGTGTGTGTGTGTGTGTGTGTGTTTTGGCCAACAGAGAAGTGAAACTGGTAGAAATAGCATTTTAACTGTACGGTGCTCTATACTCTATATCTTTTTATAAATCCCTGTGCTTGTTTTGCTTTTCCTTGCACCCCCCATCATCAATCTTCCTCTCTTTTTTAGAAATTCATGCATCTGTGCCCAGAGCTGTTGCGAAGTTTCTCTCCTACTTTTAGAAGCAAGAGTTACCGAACAACGGTCACCACTGGAAAAACAAGACTGCTTTCCGCTATCTGTCTCACTGCTGCGGACAGACACACACACACACACACACATACACACGCACACGCACACACGCACACACGCACACACGCACACACACACACACACACACACACACACACACACACACACACACACACACACACACACACACACACACACACACACACACACACACACACACACACACTACACCTTTCCCCCAGTGATCTCTGCTGGCTGATTTGGTATTCAAGTGCTGTTGCAAGCCCAGCAGGCCTAAAGCTCTCTTTGTATTGTTTTATTACCCAGGGGCTAGGCCTTGCAACACACTCACACACACACACACACACACACACACACACACACACACACACACACACACACACACACACACACACACACACACACACACACACACACACACACACACACACACACACACACACACACACACACACACACACACACACACACATACACATACACACACACACACACACACATACACACACACACACAGATAGCATACAAGTGCAAAGCAGGATTAGCATATTAGCGTATTAGTATCCTGTCCGTCAATTAGCACTGTCTGGTTTTCTTTCTCTCACATGCTGTCAGAATCAGAATCCTCAGAGAGGAAGAGTTTCATGAGGAGGAGGCAGAGGAGGAGAAATGGAGGGAGATAAGGAGGGGAGTGAGGAGGAGGAGGAGGAGGAGGAGGAGGAGGAGAAGGTGGAGGGCTGTTCACTCCTCTCCAGCAGACAGATGGTAGTCTGACTCCTACTGAGTTGTCAACTGGCCAAGAGAGAAAGACTGCGAGAAAGGGATTGAGAGGAAGAGGGGGGAGAGATGAACCTTTCCTCTACTTTTTCATCTTCCTCTTTCAACCTCTCACTCACTTTTGCTGCCAGCTTCAACTCTTCTTACCCATCTCTCTCCTTCTACCCTGTATATTTCTCTCAGACGGCCATCAATCTCTCTATTCACATCTCTGTTTTTGTCGCTCATCCGTCACCGGTTACTATTTTTCATCCATACTTTGTCTCCTTCTTCTCGATGTGTGCATCCATCTCTCCTTCGCTATGAAGTTCTCCCTCTACTGCTCCAGGAGGAAGTTAGCTGGCCAAGTTTGGATACATGTAACAGAGAGAGTTAGAAAAAGAGAGGGACAAGTGTGGGGTCATACAGTACAGACCTGCTTTTCAAAGTGGGAGAGTAATGTACTATGTTGAAGGAACCAACAACAATTTGTGTAGCTGCATTTGTATGTTAGTAGACAGTGACTATGTAAGGTTTCCAGTGGGGGAAAGTAACATTTACTACTTTCCATTTTATGCTGCATACGGACTTATACACTGCATTTATTTGACACCTTTTACTAGTTACTTTTCAGATTCATATTTTAAATATCAAACAAAATGCCTTAAATCAGTTGCTCACAATATTTTTGACTAGTGAACGAAAAATATCAAGTTGGGGTCCTTTGTCACACTTCAGATAACTATGAGTTGTGGCTGTTCCACCTTCTCAAACCTCTCAGATTGTTTCATTTAATAAATGTTTGAAGGACAACAACGTATCCTAACACAAAATGGTTTGTATGATATCTTAAAACAAGTTTTTGCACACTTGTTCATGCATTACCCTACAGCATGTCCAGCAATATGAGCCATCAGTGTGAATTGTGCAATGACATATTTGGTTAGGTTAAGGAAAAGTTCATGGTTTGGGTTAACATAAGTACATTTATAACATTACTTACATATGTGGTGTAAGTCAAAAAACATAAGTTATTCAACCAAAGAACGTAAAGTTAGTAAGTGTTGACCTTTGATTTAAATGGACTCTGCCACTCTTTATATAACTCTTTATATTTAACTTCCTCCAGAGAGGCAGCTTTGAACGTGCTGGCTCACAGTTAGATGGGTTCTCTACACATTAAATAAAGCATTACCTTAGGTGTTAGTACGAACAGCATATGAGAACAGTCTTGTTGTTTTTTCTTCTTTTGTTCCACATTAACATCTCATGACCCCTCAGATTCATCTTGTGTCCCTTATGAGAGGGCCTGACCCCTATGTTGAAAACCACTGGCCTTTCTAACTGTAGCCAACACTAAAATGTTACTTACAGTATGTATAGTTGAAGCTTTCTAATAATGAGATGTAAGTCGATCAAAGGGGCCATATTTTTACAGAATGCTTATACTTTTTATACTTTTAAAACATTTTGCTGATAAACTTCTATACTTTTAGCAACATTAGTTTAAACAGAGCACCTCTTCCACTGTCCCAGACGTAAAAGCCATGTTTCTTCTTGTTATATTGAATTAATGTCATCCAAGACATAAACATTAGAAATAATTCTTGAGCTTTTATCTTAGAGTTGTGACACTTGCTTTATGTTTAAAGCTATATGGTGCCATTATTTGTGTGCAACAACAGGGGGCAGTATGGCTCTGTCCATCACCTCCTTCAGTTCACCAAAATGCTCTTAAATATATAATGTAAGACAGCGTTTTAAATACAGTGACATAGAACAGAATAGGACTACTGTGTTTAGTTTAAGGCAACTCTATACACTCTCTTTACAGCTGCAGACAATCGAAAGAAAGAGTGATGGACCCAAAATAAAAAAGGTGTAGGAATTAGTTTGGAAATATATATTGAAACTTTACAGTTCAAACCCATTTTGACAGGTTTATAGATCGACACTGCTGTTGATTTTGCCTCATTTACAGCAGTGCAGTTGGTTCTGCAGTTGGTGCAAAGGCGAGAGAAAAGAAGGAGCAGTGGGCTTGTTAACAGAGACTCAAGTGGAGCTCCCAACACTCTTTTTTTTTACATCCTTACTCTTGCAGCCTCCTTCTGTGTGAAAAAGGGCACAATTAATCCAGAATAACAAGGGAATTTGAGCGAACAAAAGAACAATCTCACTTTTGATTAAGTGTTTTTCCATTGCAGTGGGCAAAAAAGGGTTGTGTGTGTGCTGCAACTAGGGATAGAAATTCAAAAGATTTTATTGATACCGATGCCATTATCGATTCTTCTTATCGATTTCCTCATTTATTCCTTTAATTTAATTTTCTGTGTGGAAAAAAGAATTAGGTCTACACAGGTTTTCAGCATAAACAAACCTGTTTTCAGGTTTGCTGAGTTTGTTGCGTGGTGCTAAGGTTATTATAACAGCATGCTTTGGACTGTTTCTTCCTCTCCCTCATGACTCCTTCTTGTTGCAAGTCTCCAGCAGTGTAGACCCATGAGTTTGACGTCAATGTTTTGCATTGCACAGCTATCAGAAAAACATGCATGCATTGATGAAAGGAATTGATAAACTCGGAGGCACATGATTCTGGTCCCAATTTGTTTCTGGTTATCTATCCCTAGTTACAACTCAGGGAAGAAATCTCTTTGAGCCAGTTTTGTAGCAAACGTGAGTCTGTGATGGTTGCTTGATGGGATTGGATGAAGACACCAAATGCTGTTTGAGTTGATTTACTGTAAGCTCAGCGGTGATAGAAAAGTCAAATTGTGAAGGTATATGTTGATACATTTCAAGAAAATAGCTCAAGGAGAAAAACAATCAGTTAAAGCAGTAATTAATCCTGAAATGTTGATGGACTTTTAACAAAACTCGATCATTTATGTTCTGAAAAACATTCCTTTATGGAGGTAAACTCTGTTGACATCAGAGTGTTGAATGCTGTATGATATTTACACTAAAACTCGTCATTTTAATGCTAGTGGTGTCTCACTCCCTTGAGAAAATAAATCTGACAGTTTTTGATGCTAATATTACCCCATATGAACATACATCCTTGTATCCGTCATACTGGTGTTTGTATTCATTAGTGCTTGCTGTTGGAGCTTCATCAGAACTAAAAAAGGCAGTTTGTTTTGTAAAAACACAAGAGGTTTTTGTAGCTCCCTGGCTGTGCATTCGCTCTGTCTGTGTTAAAATGATTTTACGCATTTGTCAGCTCGGTGTGGTACTGAAACAGTGCGTGTGTGTGTGTGTGTGTGTGCGTGCGCGCATGTCTCTGTGTGTGTGAACAAATTTTTGTCTGTGTGATGTACTGATGAGAAACGCTAAAATGACAGCAGTGAGCTGCGTAATGACAGTGTGAAAAGTGTCACTTTTCAAACAAATTTGTCTCTGCTGTGTGTTTGTGTGATTGCTTGCATGTGTGTGTGTTTTTTTTTTTACAAGCTTGTATATATGGGTGTATGTGTGTATCGATGTGTGTGTGCTGTCATTTATTTGTCATCTGCCAAAGTAAGACAGAGTATCTTTCATCCTTTTCCTCTCATCTCATCCCTGATAGAGAAGTTGTGTTTGCACACATGTACAGGCAGGCAGACAGACCGACAAACACACACACACACACACACAGACGCTGGTTGTTTGTCTCAAATGAGCCCATAATTATACTGCTTGCTTATACTTGGTCTGCGAACAGAATGCTACAAAGTGTTGAATCCTGTTTTGGTTTTGCAGAACAAAAATAGTTTGCTTTTTGTCTGTGTAATGATGCTCCACATCATTGTCATTCATTACAGTGTAACAAAGTGAACGTGTGTGTTATTTAAACAGGTTTTCTCTGTATGTTTGTACGTGTGAATATGTGTCTTCCAGTTGCAAGATGTTGTGCCGAGGTGAAGTGAGGAAGTTGCCGGGGAAATAATCACTGTGGATACAGAAAGCTGTGGTTACTTACCTCACCCCTGAGCGTGTTACTGTAACATGTCAGAGGTGTTTTCAGCTTTTTCTCACTCACTGTTTGTTTAACTTATACCTGCCTCAGAGCTCTGCAGTCTGCAGTCGAAACTGAAAAAGTCCAGCATTGATCTGAAATGACAAAATATCTGGATCTTAAGATGAATAAATGATAAATAAAGAGAGAAAGTCTGAGTCTAGTCTCAAGGTACATGAACCCAGTGTCCCTTCATCTATTAAATCAAGCTTTAAAATGTGTTCATACTGAATGTAAAGTGAATCACAAACACAATTTTGCCTCAATTCCCACCGCTTAGAGAGAGAGATCATGCCCTTTTGTGTTTGCTTGCATCTTAGCGTTAACGTTATACTTAATGTCGCTTCTAAAGTTTGCTTTGCATTTTGTCTGAACACAAATTAGTCAATTAAACTGTTACTTAAGCTCAAAATGATGTCAATCACAGCACGTGTTTGTCGGTGTAAAAGCTGTCAGAAAACAGATCAGGAACCTGTTCCCTTCACATTTTTCTTGCTACTTCAAACTGTTTTTAGGCGATAACCTACGCATCAGTGAGGACAGAGACACCAAGATATTCATCAGAATGATTAAACAATACATCCAATTATTTCAATAGGAACAAAAAAGAGTAGTGGCAAATTTTAGTATTTTCTTAAAGGTTAAACAGTGGTTGATTTGATCTATCAGGTACTACTTTCCCACTTTCCAATTAAATAGGTCCATTTATACATCCATTGATAAATATAACCTCAATTGTATCACTCAAAAGCAAGCGTTCAGTTTGCTTACTGCCACTCAACATGTATTTGAATTTATGCTAAAACGTAAGCGAAGAGAACTGGGGAGTTCATTTAACGGTGGTTAACTCTCCATATTTTCTGTTTGTTTAGCTACACAAGAGTGTTGATAAACTTCCCTTAACACTCTGTGGTATTCAAGTGTGTGTGTGTGTGTGTGTGTGTGTGTGTGTGTGTGTGTATGTGTGTGTGTGTGTGTGTGTGTGTGTGTGTGTGTGTGTGTGCGTGTGTGTTAGAAGCTCTCTGTGGGCCACTTGTGGTAGATTCCATCCACTCGCATACATATTCATGGCAGGAAATGGGAACTATGCCCAAATACGGAAGAATGTGGCTTACATGAACAAGACGACGTCTGTCGGAGTAATGAAGCCAAGCTACTGTATGTCGGTACACTCAAGCCGACGCACAAATACACAGAGTGAGGAGTATTATCTTTAACACTAATCATTGCTTTTACAAAACTTAAATCAATTGTAATCAAAGAGAGAAGCTCGCTGCACTGCGAGGAGTGTGACCTTAGATGTTTTGCTCTTTTCTTTTCTTCCCTCCATCTCTTTCTCTCTCTGTTTTTTACCCTCCGGCTACCTTCTGGCTGTCCCCCGAGGCGTCATGGTTAAATGTGTATCTGCTGGGCAAGTTGTGGCTTGTTTGTGTGTGTGTGTTTTTGTGAGTGAGTGTGTCTTGGGCTAATGAGTGTGTTGGCAATGGTGGACCTATAGACCATAGGGAGAGCACAACGGGGGTGTGAGAAGATGAACGAGAGTGACAGGTGTGTGTGTGTCTGCGCACTCCTGTTTATAGATAGATATATAGATATATGGATAGATGGAACCATACTTTCCATCACCTAATTAAATATTGTGTGTTTAGAGAACAGATTCCTGATGCAACCATTTGTAACAGGTACAATGGACGTGGGCCCAGTTTTGCAATATCCAACTAATGGTAGGATACTGTGCAGAGAAGCCGCTCCCTTGTCAGTATTCAAGGGCAAATTTCCCTCGAGGGCCATCAGAATGCAGCATGGGACGACAGATGGAGGAGTAGTACTTTCCCAAGTTTCGTGGGGTGTCAACCTTCCTCGTTTAAGGATCAAACACAAAAGGGACGACCAGAGAGAAGACTGGCTGGTGAGATTCTTTTTTGGCATCCATTTGTCCTATCGTTTAATTAAACTCTCTGGGTCACATTACTATTTATACACTCGCTTGACATCACTGCAGCATACATACTGTATAGACCAGGTTGTTCCGAAATAAAAGATGATATAACTTGATTGTGCATTACAGGGTGGACGTTATCTAAGCATTATTACACAAGGAGAACAGACAAACCAGGTAGCCATGAAGGGTTAAAAAATGAGCACTGGACTGTTATTCTATCATTTTGTAAAGAGGCTTTCTGATGAATTGTATTATGATGATATGATCGTATTGTGTTATTGTTATAGAAATTATTTCGTCCTGCTGAACGATTTCATTAATCCATCTGTGATGACAACTGTTAAATATTCTCTGTGAATAGTTTAATTGCAAGAGCAGAGTTAATTAATAAGACGCTCCTATGATCAATATTTTCCTATGAACAAATAAAATGATGTAATGTAAAGAGTGACAGAGAATCATCACCCAGCTTTGCAGTTCCATGAACTGTTGTTCTTGGTTTGATTCACTCTGATCATTCTCACCAGCGTTGTTTCATGCAACGGGCCAACCCCCACTCCCAGCTCGTCAAATATGGCAGCTTGGTCAGTGGCTGATACCGACACACAAAGCCCCCTTTGCATCAATATGAGATGCTTTCAACTGCTGCATTGTGGTGCAGTGGGCTGATGTAGTATAAGGAGCGACAGAGTCAGCACAGTGAGGAAAGTAATAAAAAACGACAAGGTCTGCACAGGGGGGAGGTCAGGGGTCTGGACAGCTCAAACAAGCCCATGACTTTCACCCAGGATGCCGCTGTTTGTGTCCTGTGTGAAACCAAAAGTCGATGTTGACTTATAACTTAATACAAGTTATGTCACAAAGATACTAATTTTACCCCAAACCATACTCTTTTCCTAAACCTAACCAAGTAGTTAAGTTGTTGCCTGAACCTAACCCTACCCTGCATATTGAAGAATCCCCTCTCATCTCCTCTTAGGTGTAAAATGATGGGATTGTTACTGAAGTTGTACAGTAAAAGAACGATGATGGTAGAAATGACAGAAATAAGTCAGAGTGATGGAGGGATGGCAGGTTTTCAGAGCAGGAAAGAGACATCAGTCTTTATCCGAGGCATCAGTGCACTATGAATAGACCTCTGCAGCTGTCCTGCCTTCTCACTTCGTATCTCTCTCTCGTTCTCTCTCTCTCTCTCTCTCTCACACACACACACACACACACACACACACACGCTTGTCCTGGGTGGCCACAAATGAGCGGCTGCAGCTGCCCCAATGCTTCGCCCAGGACCTGATCTTAGCCCCCGAGCCGCTCTCCAAGTTCAACAGTATGACTTACCAATCATTCCCTTCAGGCCACAGACTGATGAACACTTTATGGAAACCATTAGACCACTGTGTTTAAGCCTCTGTGTTTCCCTGTGGATGTGGTATGTTTGCTGTTCGCAGTATACTGGGAGGAAAAAGGTCACAGGATTAAGGCTATCATTCTGAGATCAGTTTGTTTTACAGTTTTCTCTACAGGGAAGTATGACTGAAGAAAGTAGGTTATGGTCACACTGAGTCAGCAGAGATTTGATCTTCTAAAATTTCTTTCTTCTGAAAAGTTGTTTCTTTCCAACTCTGAACTGCAACGTGGACATTTGAATGAATAAGTCTGGTGGTATTTAAGTACAGTCTGATACAGGTTATTTCTCTGTGCCATTGTTGTCCAAAAACTACTCAAAATGCATCAGGTACACTGTTTCTGTCAGTTAGTGTCACAGAAAATCAATTACTAATTGTGAGGAAGCTCATCAACTCAGTCACCAATAGGAAATTAAGGTCACACAGTTTGTGTAAAATACATATTTGTACCGTTTCCTGACACCTGTCTCATGCTGCCAGCAAACCACTCCTAATGCGAAGCCATTTTTATTACGACAAAGGAGGTTAAATAAATTCGGATCGTGCAACAAAGCTAATAAGCTACAATAAGGTCCCCAGGAAGTACATCAGAGTTTAAAGCTAATTTGACATAGTGGCCAAATGTTGGAATATTTTATACAACTCTCTCGTCTATCACATGATGCCACTGGGAACCAAAAATACCTTTTCTCATTGACTTACATGGTGAAAGAGACGTCTATAAATCTGTCACAATTCCCAGTGAAATGACCCTTGTTAATATCAGAATGTGATCCATTCAGACCGATAACATTCCAAAAGTCTAGAAGAGCCACACGATTAAATAATTAAATCCCTATTCAAGTTAGCAAGAGCGCCAAACCGCAAGTAGCCGGTTCAGTCAGGAGAGGTCTTTAGAGCGCCTGCTCTATGGGCCCAACAGTACGGAGGTATGACGAAAGTAGTGCTGATCATCCAGGCATTTTTTCAAGATGCTGTAATTACATTTTTTGGCTTCATGTGCTACTGAGCGACTTTCATAGGAAACAGTGTATCCTGTTCTCTTAATACATCCATGGCTATAGTAGCTTCCTCCACATTGGACATTTTGTCTCTTCGTTCCCACAAAGGTCAATAATGTCAAGATGTGTCGATATTGGTCAGCAGCTCAAATTTGCATGTCAATATTACATTTTAACATATTGAACTTAAATTCATTTTTTTTGTTTTTTTTAAACGCTCCCTAAATCCCAGAAACAGACTCAATTTTCAAAGTCAAAGAGCATTCTTGGGATAAAGATCTGAACACCAAAAGCTACTCAATCCTGACTAATACTGCTTATTAAATAAAATGTAAGGCTCTCAGACCTGAGCCGTGATAAAGGATAGACTCTCAGTACTGTGAGAATTAACCAGTAAACACAACTCCCCCTCCTGTGCTCCATTAAGTGGTTATTGTCACTCATTACAGGCTTCATGATAAGTGCAGGAGAGGCCCTCGAGATAAGACCATGTCCTGTAACCCCGTAGACCAAACCTGGCAACCCAGATCGTTATCATACCTAACCTCTCCCCCTGATAAATATCACGGCCATTAAACACAACTGCTGCTCAATTAGGGCAGGGGCTGCTGCTGATGCAGGGCAGTGTAACACATGTTTACACATACATACACACACACACACACACACACACACACACACACGCACACACACATACAATCTAGTCAATCCAGTGTTATCATGCATATAAGCACTACATACTGTAGTAATTTACAGTGTTGTCTTAACCTCAACTAAACTAACCACAGCTAAACTACAACACGGTGAAATGGCTGCCACACATGAGTCAGGTGTACTATAATTACTGGCAGGAAATTTGGCTGATTATACCATGGTTTTTGTGAAGAGTTGAGATTTATGGTCTCATTGCAGCTGAATGCTCTAGACAATTTGGTGTATGTGTGTGTGTCTCTGTGTTTGTGCCGATAGTGAGTGGGACCTTTACATTTTTTCATTAGAAGTCAAATCAGCTGTATAATCCTGCAAACTATGCAGTTGTAACTTATATGTCGAGCATTGTGCTCAAAGTTATTAGATATTTTCAGTCATTAAGGTGAATAAAACAGACATTTTTTTTTACAAACAAAGAAACACAAAGAAATATCAACCTTTTAGTTTACGCTAGTTTCTTAATTTCTATCTACCTCGACAGTTGTGCTCATTTTTTTTGCCACCAAGTCATAGTTATTCATTTAAAAGCAGTTACTCTATGTTCTTAACAAAAATGTAATGATATACTCAATTTCTTTGTGTTTCTTCCCCAAAAGGCCTCTGAACTGATTTATTTGAAGTCATAACTATGTCACCTGCAGTTTGGGTGAAGAGGACTGGCATTCACATTTGTATTGCCACTAATGGAATAAACCCTTAAGCAGAAAATATTATAAATATTCATGGCTGGACTCTGTGGCTCAAGTTGGAAATGTTGAACCATTTTTTTTGGAGCTCTGAGATACATTTAACTCTTCTACGACAGTGTTTTATATTGAATGATCTCCTCTGGCACCCCCATGGTTTTCTTCACCCATTACGCTTCTTCACCGTTATATAAAACATACATCTACACCCCTATACTCTACTGTATACGCTTTTCTTCTTTGAACTGTTGATGCTAAGCCTCTATAACTCCCTGACACACACACACACACACACACACACACACACACACACACACACACACACACACACACACACACACACACACACACACACACACACACACCTTGTTTAACATGTGAAAACACCTCTCTGTTCTTAAAGATGAGAAATGAAAATGAGGCCCATGGGTTTTCTGGCAAAAAACACATCCTGACAATCTTTACAGCTTCAAACATTGACTGTGAGATCTCATGAGGGTGTGTATGTGTGTGTCTGTATATGTGTGTATTGCATTGATGTATGCTATATGGAGGAGGGTAGGGGTGGTGAGGGGTGGGGTGGAGAAACGAAAATCGATTTTGTTAAAAACTTAATTGCTTTTCACACGCCTCTGAAAAAAAGAATGAATCACACGCTGTTTGGTATGAAAGATGAAATGTCAACATGTGTCAGTGTTTATTATTGCCTCAATGATTCAATCTTTGAAGATAAACTCCCTTAAACAGTTACCAAAAGACAACTCATCCTTTTACACCACTCACACAAGCACATTCATTATATAATCATCTTCTCTAAGCTGTTTTTGCAACTGTTCAGAGTGAAAACCCCATATCAGTGCACTGAGGGTTGAGAAATTTCCTTCTGGAGCCCAAATAACAACACACATGGTTAAATATACATGCAAGATTTTTTTTTTAAAGAATACTGGAAGGCTTTACCAATGTTTACACTAAATCTTAGCCCCACGTGCATATAGGTAATTTGGCACACAGGGTTTTTGTCTCCTTCATGCTCAAAAACATCCCGTCCACACAACAAAAAAAGCGCTGTCAGACGCATGCCAAACCAACAGACATTGATATAACCCTAACCCTAAAGCCATGTTGGCCAATCATGCTAAGAAGAAGAAGACGTTGGACAGAAGTCTGAGAAAAAGCTATTACAGCGACCAGACTGAACCTGTGCATCGATCTCAGTGGTGATTCTGTCATCTCTGTTCCTCAGTATACTGGAAAATGTGGAAGCATATAAAAAAGTCCTGTTAGCAAGGTTAGAACCATCACTATTTTGGCCCCATCCACCATTGGACAAAATGTATCCACATTTGTGACGCCTTACAAAAGAAAACTATCGCACACTCTGAAGTTATAAGCCAAAAACTCAGTTTTCTCAGTTTATACAACAATGCTGAAAACTGAGTTTCTGAATATCTTTACCCTGGCTAGAGTTTTCCGAAAGATCTGTTTTCAGTCATAGAGCAGTTTCCATGTGGAAGAAAGGCCAAACCACATCAAAGCTATGTTTAAAAAAATACACGTCTATGTATGGACAAGGTACAAGACCATGTCCTTGGTAAATTGGCTAGATTTGACACATCCTTTTCTCAAAATGGGGAATGGATTTATGAAGTATGTATATGAATATTGTATATACTGTATGTATATTATGAAGTAAGTGATGTCAAAATGTCCTCTTTAAAAAGGCCTTTTAAGTTGGTGAGTATTATTTTCAGCCTTTTATTATATTGATAAGAGCTGAAACACTGCAGCCTGTTCTGTTGTTGGGGTAACTGTGTGGGAGACGAGTGTTTGACCCCTGAAAGGAGCACAGAGTCACAACAGGAAGCTCTGAAAAGCTTTACGACTGGGTCCAGTTACAATTAGTCCTCCAACAAGGACACTCATGCATGCAAACACACACACACACACAAGTAGAAGAAAACAGCTGGATCATGTCTCTGATAGCGGAAGATTAGAAAACCCTGCTGTGCATTAGACCAGGTGTATGTTATCTTCTGTGTGTGTGTGATTATGTCCAATGTCTCTCTCACTCAAATTAAACAGTGTTTTCATTACAACAGTTGCTGTGACCGCCTCCTAACCTGACAGATATGACCATTTACTCTCTATGATCATCATCATCACACACACATAGCCTTGACCTATCATCGGCCCACTCTTTCGCTACAACACCCCCCGAAGATGACCTCTGAAGTCTTTGCGGCGTGTGTGTTTGTGTGCGCGTCTGCGTGCACCACATGTGTCTGCTGCTACTGACAAACTAGAGACAAGTGTTGACTGAGATTATGCAGGGCTGTGACTGCTGGACAGAAGCCCCCCAGCAGCCTCTATAGTCTAATAATTCTTATTTATTGTCACATGTGTCGAACTCCAACCATCTGCCACCACAGACGGCTGTAATATTCTATAAAACATCTTTACAAATACTTTTAAACCCCAAAGAAGCCATATTTTTTTTGTCCTGCTGCTCTCTCGCTCTCTGCCAACCTGTTTGACTTTCCTCTCCTCTTTCTCCCCTGCATGTTTTATGTTCTCCTCGTCCCCCCGCCTCTGTCCCCCCTCTGTCTCGCTGTTGATTGAAGGAGAGCTGACAGAGCTAACCAGAGGTTTACTGCCTCCTTCCTTCTCACCCACCTTCGTCCTTCCCCTCCATCCTTCCGAAGTCTTCCAGGGAAAACAGAACCTGATGGAGTTTACGACCTGATTACTGCCTTGACACACTGCGGGCTACTCCCCCACAGCGCCACAAACACACACTCATACAGTCTCAGCAGTGGCCGCTGGTATGGGGGAGAGACTCACAAGTTTACCTGTCATCTCACATTAGAAACCAAACGACTGCTCACACCACGGAGAAAGAGCTAACTATTCTAGCCCCGAACAGCAGCGAGGCTTATTGTGGCAGAGGAGTGGGTTTGCAATAAATGTCAGTCCATTAAGCAGATGTAGCTT
>NC_139839.1:11564032-11581532 GCF_963691815.1 Echiichthys vipera | reverse complement strand
GAAGAAGTGTCGACTGACCAACGTTATATCACTTTACAAGCGTGTCAGAAGTGGAAAGGCCTGAAACTGGTTCTCACAAGGATAAAAGAACACACACACTCCTACAATCAGAGTCCAAATGCGGCTCCTGCCTTGTATGACTTTCCGTTCCATTCATCACCTCTCCTCTCTGGTCCCACGCTGCTCTGCTGAGGTAAATAAATAAACAGAGGGAGTGAGGATGTGTGTAGAAGAGGAAGGTGATGGGAGGCTATTGGGGGAAGTGTTAGCTCAATCATTCATCAGCTCATGTATCAGACTGCTCTTCCTATTTATCTCACTCTGCAGGACGCTGAGAGATGGGTTTTTTTTCCTAACTATCTTCTTCTCTCCAGCTCGGCTTCTCTCTTGATGCTAACATCTTTCTTTCTGTTCTCTCTCTTCTGCTCTCTCCTGAGGATGGATGAAGGTGAGTGAGCAGCCAGGAACTCAATGCATCGATCACTGCAGCATTGGCAGGGCTGACCGGTGAGCAGTTTCTGTGAGTGATGCACCAGGAGGCTCCACTCTGATCTCAGACCAGCGAGGATAAGGCAGGTAGCTGACTGGACTTCTCAGAAAGTTTTTCGTTACCTTCATCTGCAAAACAACTGGACTTCTACTGCACTGCATCACACACTGTACGAGACATGCATATTGGTTATTTGAGTTCTGCTTTGTGTTAATGATAGATCTTCTCCCTGACAGCCGTCCTACTCAGGAACAGCCCATCCTCATCCCAGCTCATCATACACTGCCATTTTGTCTTTGGAGTCACTTGTCAATGCACTGGGGTAGCCCTGAGTCAGCCTTCAGTCAGTGGGGACTTGGCCTGGGAACCGAGGGTCACCAGTTCAAGACCCAGCACAGAATATGTATGGAGTGCCAGGCGTCAGTTCACCTCCTTGAGCAAGGCAACGAATCCCCAACTAGTCAGGAGCGCCCTTTCCATGGGCAGCCCTCTCACTCTGACATCTGTCCACTGCATGTGTGTATTTCCTACACGTGTGATAACATAACAAACAGAGTGAACATTTTCCACAAAAAGGGATTTATTAAGGATACATATTGTGACTGTTGCCACCTTGCCTTACTTAAAGCCACTAATTTTTTTTATGTATTTATGACAGTTTTTTGAGTTAATTCCATGGCAGAAGTTTTGTTTTTTAAAAAAAATATTAAAGCATCCTGGGAAAAATTGGTGTTGCTTTCACTCCCTTCATGTACATTGTAACTACCACATTGTCTTATAATCCTATATAATGTGCTGTTGCTCAGCAAGGAAACACTGTCCATGGAAGCACAAAAAAGGGAATTTCATACTAGAAAGGCCCAAACCTTGGTTGATACCCACTTGTTTAGTCTAACTTAAACGGCTAAAGAGCTTCAGCTGAACTTCATAAACATTTTTGTGGACCATGGACCATAATATTTTATATTTAAAATACTTTAAAAAGGGATTCCTTTGTGGCTAGTTTGAAGAGGGGAACAATTGAAGCAGCCTTCAAATACATTTCAGCATTGTTTTCAGACAGACTTGAAAAAATGTGAACCTACCTTCTGTACTGACCTGTCAGTTTGCCATTCTGCTTAAACTGAAATGAGAAAAGGTACTTTAGAATATTGTGTTATAATTTAAACTCTGTGTTTAATCAGCCACGTATTATAACCCACATGTTATAAGACATGCATTTTCCAATTCACTTGTTCCTTTTTAGACCCACTTGAAGCTTCTTTGGATTATTACTTGAACCATGCAGCATATATTACATGGCACATTTCAGCTTGTTTATAGGTAAACCACACAGAGTGAGGTCTTACATGCGCACAAGATTTACGTTCAGAGTACTCGCAGACCTCAATCCATTATCTGTAATTATGCAATCTTTGTGTGTAATGGTGAATCAGTTTGTGTGATTGTCCCGGTCTGAATGTATAACTATGTATAGCTAGAGCTCGATCACTGGCATGTTTAATGCACTAAATGCACTTTAGGTTATAAAGTATTTCATTGAGTATAGTTATTATTCGTTTAGTGTTTAATTAACATAACATGTGAATAATTTCTCATCGCGCTGGTTTTCACTCTCTTTTCTAAAAATCTTTTCTTTCTCTATCCCTTTCTCCCTCTGTGTTGTCTCCTTAGCAGTTGTCACACACACACACACACACACACACACACACACACACACACACACACACACACACACACACACACACACACACACACACACACACACACACACACACACACACACACACACACACACACACACACACACACACAAAGTATGTAATGTAGACCAGCTCTCTCGAAGAGAGCACAATTACAACAGATTACACAGCAATGGCTTCCACATGGTTCACAGAAAGTGGGATTACCACCCTCACAGTGCACGCTTGAGTGTGTGTGTGTGTGTGTGTGTGTATGTGTGTGTGGTAGGTGTTTTTTCTTTGGACCACCACCAACATTGGTCTACAACATATATTGAACTGGACAAGGGGTGGAGGGAAGCCCGGGGTAAAAGGGTGAGGGGTGATGGAGGTAAAGGAGAAAGGGAATTAGGGAAGAGGTTGTTATTAAAGAAGACTGGAGACATGTGGTTGGTCTTTTGTGCATATGTGTGTCTGTATTTATAAAATAGAATTGAAGTTTCCTACAATGAGGTTAAAATGCACAAGACATTTTCACAGTTGTTGCTGCTAAAATGAGTTTATACTGCAGTCATGCAAACTGAAATGCTATTTGTGTTGGATAATCAAATGCTGTCGTTTGCTGAATATTTATCATGCCAACCATCCAGATGGGAGGAATTCATAACTCGAACCTGCGCTTCTACCTCAGAGTCACCCCAGAGAAAGGTGCCAGACAATTACAGGTGCTGATCAGGAATGCTGGAATTCAAGCGAGGCCAATGCAACACCTTGAAAAGCTGCTCCGTCGCTGCAACGTGGGTGATCCTATGCTCTGACATCCAGTTGCTATATGCACTGTGCGTGCCAAAAATATCTCCGTCTATGTGTACTGTAGGTCGTTATTGGACATAATTCCGAAAGACAGACATGTGAGGCAAATTATTTCATATGATCTGCCAGAGAGGAGATTGCAGCATATTCTACTTGTATTAACTCGTATCAATGTAAACCATGTGACAGGCCGATGTCCGAAACATACATTTTTAGTGCCTGTCTTCTGGCAGCTGTGCTACCACACTCTACTTACAAGACCACAAAATATGTGCAGCATGTGCACAGTTTCTTTCTTTTTTTTTTTTTTTACAAAAAAAAGCTCAGTGTGTATTCACAGGAGAAAAGATATATGCTCAAAACGACAGGGAACACACAAGCATGTTGCTCTTCTTTTCCGACGTCAATGAAGCCAGTGCTTAAAGTTATTAAAATAAGGATTATAGTCTGAACTGTGTAAAACACAGCTGCGCCATCATTCTTGCATTATGTGTAGGCTGTCAGTCTTTAGTTTTTTTTATCTATTTAATGAGCATATTTTCAGTGCAGATCTCAGGTCAGCAAGCAGACCCCTCCATCACCACAAAATAAACTGCAATTTCAGAGCATTTTGATTGTGTTCTGGGCAGAGGTACCGCTTACCTGCGGGCAAGGTAGATAACTGTTTGGAGCCCCCCCAGGCCAGTAGGAGGCCTCCTAAGGGCTGACAAACATTAAAGCCTCTGAACACCCACACAGGTGTTTTCAGTTAACTAGTTGATTAGACCTGTTCTCAGGTCTGTGTGGGTGTGTCTACTGTGATTGATTGACATCTTCCTGAGTCTCCTATTAGCTTTGTTTCACCTGTTAAGGCGGGACAAAGTACACCTTTATCATTCTTAGTGGTAGACGGACATTTATGACCTCATAAATTCCCATCAAACTCTCATCAAAGCCCCGCCCACCTTCAACCCAAGCAGAGGTCTAATCAGCCACAACAACTGAAAACACCTGTGTGGGTGTTTAGGGGCTTTAAACTACAGCAGTGGAAATTTGCAATGACAGTAGGAGACATGACCCCACCTGACTCCACCCAAGTTTTTATTGTTCTTTATTTTTTCTGTTTTTTAATGTTTTTATTATATTTTGAAAATAACAAAAATGTGCACTTTGGTAATATTTATAACATAAAGGTGACGGACGCTAGTTCAAGGGGGCCCCTGTAAATGTCTGCCCAGGGCCCCAACAGACTCTAGAATCGCCTCTGGTTCTGAGGATGTGTGAAAGCATGTCAGACATATTGAATATTGTAGTGTAAGGCCAATAAGAGGTTGCAAAGAGCTGAACAATGTAAGCAGATTAAAATAAGAAAGGGAACTAATAGTTTTGAGGTGTATGGAGGAGGAGATGAAAGGAGTTGCAGGACGAGCACGAGAAGTTAGATTAGGTGAGTAAATGTCTGTGGTGCACCTGGACAGGTGAATGATGGATTAACCCTTCAACCAACCACAGGAGATCAGCCTGGATCAATCCATCAACAAGGACAACAAACCAGCAATCACACCACAGGGTGGAGAAAAGCCCCGCCCTCTTGCTTGCTGGATTTTCACGCACAAACACACTACAAGCCGGCACGTGCAAATCCACAGAGAGAGGAAAGTGTGTGAGACTTAAGAAATGAGATCCCTAAATGAACTCATATGTCATAACGCTCCCTTCTTCTTCTCAACAACAAACAAACAGACATTTCTCAGCTCATTTGTCCTGCCCCCCCCCCCCCCCCACACACACACACACACATACACACACACACATACACCACATTCACAGGCTATCCTATTGTATTGCCAATGTTTTTAATAGGGTAACATATCAGACCTAACTCAAACCAGAACCCAACGCGGAGGCTGCAACCACAGGACTAAAACAATGTAAGACTCCAGGGATACCCACCAGTGCAGGAGGCATATGACTCCACATTGGATATTATTTTGTCTCTCTGTTTCTCCAAGTGTCTCCGCTCGTGTAGTCTTTCTTTCTTTACCTCCTGCTCCTCTCTGGTGGCGATATGTGGTAGACCTCAAACTATTGTGTTGCAAATGTGAAGGTTTTCATAAATAGACTCTGGTCTATTCTATTTATGGGAGACGGACAGACCACAGCATGTTTTTTTTTATTTTTATAAAGACTTCAGGGTTTTCTAACATGTACATTACATCTGTTTTTTTTTTTTTTTATACTGAGAGCAGCATTTATCTTGTTACTCTATTTTAAACAGCCACTGGAGCTTCTAAAATAACATGTACTGTAGTTTAATTTTCTACCATCAGAAATTGTAAAGGATAATTCCAGTTCATTACAACTTGAATCTTGTTTTTGTATTTTTTGCCATCAATCGTGTTAGTAAATTTAAAATGGGTAGCTGAAATCAAGCAATCTGATTGGCTCACAGCAGTGAAATAATAAGAAAAAATAACCTGTCTTTCAAGTGTCTGAAAAACATGTTAGACTAAAGGGCCGTACACACAAGAACTAAAACCATATTGATAACTGTAACAATAACAATGGAAGCATCCACACTGAAGAACGATAACACTCTGTAATCAGCAACGCCGAGCACGCTCTGCATGCTCCAGCTTTATCGGAGCCCCACATGTCCCTCATCTTCTGCATTGCATCAATTAGCTATAGTTATAGTTATAGTTGTGGTGTGCCATCCACTTGAATTAAAAATATTTTCAAAACCCTGTAGAAATCGTTCTTGGTGTGGACAGCCTTTAAAGCAATTCTTACCTTTCTTGCATCTCTCAGTTAGAGCACTCCCTCAAATGTCCCACCCTCTCCCCCCTGCCTGACCTCTGGCTCTCCCTCCTCCCCTGATGTGCGGTGAGAGAGAAATACTGCGTTCAAGTGCCATGGGATGTCCGAAGTTTCGTACCTCCAACTAGGCAAAGTGCACTGGATTGCTATCAAAGTAAAACCTCCTACTAGTGAATTCAGGGGAGATAAACCTACCCCGAATTTGCATTTTTTTTTTTATTTCGGACCGAATAAAATGATTGGTCTTTTTACGTTTGTCAGAAATATATGAGAATTGAATATTGATAGTTTTTAACACCTGGTGGATTTATTTTACATTTAAGTGTGCCATACACTTATTAGGATAATTTGAAAATTACAAAAGAAAAGTGTAAAAATGCCAGAAAGATGCCTTTAATGAACTGACGGCCTAACAAGGTTCGCCCCGGTATGTGCAGAAATCCAGGCCAGGGCCTATTTAATTGTGGACATTATTATGCATTAATACAAATCTGTTTTAATTGGAATGTATCTAGAACTTTCATGTTGCCATACTGGACTTTGTTTTGTTGTGATAATGACAGTTAAGGGGCGTTGTTCGGCCTGTCTAAGTGATGGAAATGACTGCCAGAACTAAAACAAGACAGGCGTTGTAACAAATCACAATAGTAGTTTGAGGGTGTGTGATACGTTTCATACGTATTTCAGGTAAAATATAAGTTTAAAATGAGTTTAGTTTGTGACTCCTCAGTCTGTGCAGGACTTAGAGGTCAGCGACAGACTCGCTCTGACTTCTCAGGTTTCTCTTGTCATATTTCTGGGAATTTGATGCAATGTTTGGAAACCAAGCTGCAGTCAGGCAGGGTGGATCTCACTCTCTGTGATTGTGTGTATGTGTATGGGTCTTCTGTCTACACTAACTCTGCTCAGCCAAAGATGATTGTGTCATTACAGCATCGAGGGCGTGAGAGCTTTCTCTCTCTCTCTCTCTGTCTCTCACGCAGGCACGCGCGCACGCGCGCACGCACGCACGCACGCACGCACGCACGCAGGCACGCACGCAGGTACGCACGCAGGCACGCACGCACGCACGCACGCACGCACGCAGGCACGCAGGCACGCACGCACGCAAGCACACATCAGGGTTTATCCCCTCTCTCGTCCTGGTCTCTGTCAGTCATGGACTGTGTTCTCACTCCTCACTCTTCTGATGTCATTTGGGAGTGGATTGATGGGTGGAGGGGGCTTATGAGAGGAAACACACACACACACACACACACACACACACACACACACACACACACACACACACACACACACACACACACACACACACACACACACACACACACAAACGCACAGATCTGGTGGGGTGTTAGTGAATCATGGGGTTTTAATGCCTAGAGGAAAGGAAAGTCAGGCCAACTAGCTGTTAAACAAACTATTTCCCTGCATGTGTGTATTCATGCGCTTCACTTCTAATGCTGGTATCTACATAAAACAATTCACAGCAGGTGTGTGATACACGCACATGCAGCTCGTGCAAAGCAAACACTCATAAACACAAACAACATGTGACTAACTGAGAAGAAAGAAAACAGAGGAGAAAATAAAAGAATGAGCGAGAGATTGTCTGAGAATGGGGAGACAGGGGGTAAAAGAAAAGGTGAAGATAAATAGAGAGAGAAAGTATTGTAGAGAAAGGATAATGGCTTCCATATGAGAATGTCAGAGCTTTTCACTGCTTGCTTCTTGGTGTAATCATATCAGCAGTCAGACCATTTCCAACCTTCATAAATGTGAAGTATGCAGGCTGCGAGTTTCAGGATCCAACTTCCTTTACATAAACACCCCTTAGAAAAACAACTCAGTTGGAAGTGAGTGTGTCAGAGTATGTGTGTGTGTGTGTGTGTCCACTTCTGTGTGGGAGAGAGAGTGTGTGTGCATACAGTATGGCATACACATATTTGTGTACGTGGCGTTGTGGACTTGAGTTTGTGGACCTACAGTGTGACTTATGCATTTGTGTGCGTGCAGATAAGGAAGTGAGGAAGTCTGTTAAAGCGCTCTTGTCAGCCATAAAGTGTGCTGTTTCTGTTCTGTTGATTGTCTGTCTTGTGAATGTTTCTCCATATTAAAAAGAGCCATCTACATAAAAAAAAACGTGGACTCTTTAGTTAAAATCATATCAGGTTTGTAACTCTAAAAAATCTCTACAAAAAACCCCCCCATAAAACTAATCTTGTCTAAGTGTTGTCTCAACTTTGTAATAAGATATAGTATAGTCATAGTATTATAAGTATGGAGTTTGAAGGTGTGTTCAGACAAAACATGTATGTTCCAGGAATTTAGGCCTGGCGAAGGTTGGAGAAAAGTGAGTGAAGCCGTAAGACCAAATGGTAATTTCTGAACATATTTGTTACTTAATTCCAGCTATTGGTTTGACTCTAGAATAAACCAAGTCAGCAGTAGTGTTAGCTAACCGGACTCCGACAGATGGATTGAGTCGCATGTGCGCATTTGCTCAGCCTATCCATCTGGGAGCTCTTGTTCGGAGATGTTTTGGGAAATGTGTCTGATTTGCGTTGCGTCACACTCAAACTCACTCAAATGCTGATTGGACGTTCGCTTGGCAAACTGCTCAAATTTTCCCCCCGTTGCACGTTACCAGACTGATATTTGAGTAAAATACAATGGAGCTCGCAAGATCAGGATGGTCTCATGAGGCTAAGTGTTAGCTGGCTTCAGAAATAATTCAAAAACACTCCAGTAGTGAGCAACACAAGGTGAAAATTTGCTTTGTTTGATCTGAACAAACATCAATAAGCCTTCAAAGTCATTGCTCAGACGGTTTTACTCAAACCAGCGTGGATTTTGTCTCACAAATACCTCGACACACACCAACACAGAGCTCTTTATGTGATTTTCCTCTTTCTGATGTGTTGTCTGTCTGAATGGTTTGGTCTTCCATAGTTTTCTACCACTATACTGAACAGTCATCAATTCTCAGACATGTTTGGACCAGAACTTTCTGTCAACTTTTTTGTTGTGGGCTGCAGTGAGAGAAAGATTTTTTTAGGCTGCATGTAACTTTGTTGAAAGTTCAACCAATCAGAGGCTGTCCATGCCTTCGCCTGTGCCTCTGGACCTTTCATTCAAGCATCAACCCATTGACTTCTTCCTACTTCTTCTCTACTTCTGGTAAAAACTTTTAGTCTGTTGGAACATAGTGCTGAAAACAGTAGAACAGAATCAGAAGAGTTAAAAAAGTTCTATAAAGGGTGTTTAGCTTTCATCAAAAACACACAGTTTTTATTCAAGCAATTTAAATAAAGTAATGCTGAAAAAGCAAATTAAAATTCTTTTTTTTTTAGATAAGATGATGCATCAAAAAGATACTGGGTCGGCTCAACTGTAGCTCTGCCGCGAAGGGTTAAAGTTCATGGCAGCTGATGAACTATTGATAACTGTTCGATCCCTGGTGGTGTGTTTCTGTGTTTACTGCAGCAGGAGAGCAGTCGGAGATCAAACCTTGAACAGTGCTCGATGTTACACACTCCAGCAACGGTTCTCTGCAAAAGGCTCCCAGGGGTCGCTGAGGGGGTCAGCGGAGTCTGCAGACCTCCTGCCTGAGCACTCAGCTGGCAGCACAGAGCTTCAGAGGGCTGCACTGAGGTTATGTTGAGAAACTATAAAAACACTGTGTGTGTTTATGTGCTGTAAGCTCCCTCTGCTCAAATATTCACAAATTAGCTAAAATCCAGGGTTCAGTTACACACACGCTCACACACAAACACACGGTTGACTGGGCAGAGGCATTATTCAATTGGCTTGGCTTCAACAGCAACACTCAGGGAGATAGAGAGGATTATGGGGGAGTGAGCTCTGCCCTGAGAGGTTGAAGTGATGCATATTTCTCATAAATACGTGTCTGTTTTTCTACTTTTTATTGTTCAATGAAAGAACACGGTGTGGATTCAATGTAGACTCAGGTCAAAATGCTACATCTGCTCTTCCAATCAATGGATATTGGCAAGTTGGAAGTTAGTGATAAAATTTTATGGAGACACAGTAAGTTATGCGGTTTAAGTTTTCCTGCAGCAGGAAGAAGAATTTTGTTCAGAACAGAATATCAAACGTTTCGGCCAAGTCTTGGAGGGGGTAATTGACACAAACTTCAGTAACAGTTTTGTGGCTTCTGTCCACGGTTTTCACCCAGCGTTGCGTCAGCAGGGTTCAAAGGGAGGTGTTACACCGTGTCAATGTTACGCCAGCATCAGACCATCTTGTCACATTGACGTTCTCTGTCCACACTTATTAAAAAAATGTATGGAACCAGCTGTAAAATATACCTCTGAAAAACAGCTAAATTTCCTGTGCAGCCATTTTTCAGACTACTGGTGTTTCATGCCATCGGAGAGACCACGGGGACAGGGACACCACTGAGCCACTGGCGTTAGTGAGTCTTTTGGCGTTCATTTATTTTGCTTGCTAAACAGCTAAAGTGATTTACCTAAACACATCTAAACATTAGCGTAACTTTACTTCTACTTGAAGTGTTGTGGATTGCTTCATGGCCATCTTTATGTCAGTATTGCTATTTTAAGTTACAAAAGTCTGTTCATCTGCGGTGTGGGATGGGTTATGTTTACAATGAGATGGCATGTTATTGGGTGGGTTTCAGTGAAATACTGTGGGGTAATGTGTGTGTGTGAAAAGGGGCTAAGTTAGACCAGGGGCTAAGTTAGACCAGGGTATGAATACAATTGAATTGAATTGAATTGAAACAAAACTGTGAGAGGTGCAAAGGTCTGGCTCACAGGTGTGTTGCTGTTCCTATACTTATTGTTTGGCACAAATCAACATAATTAATTGAGAAAGTGGCACCTTCAGTTGCTTATTTATACATTTTGCGAATGAACAAGCTACTCGCTACACTTGAGTTGCTTTTATTTTTCATTCAAAGCCGCTCTTCAAGTCTTTTTTATCTTGTCTCATTTGTGCATGATTGATTACACATGGGTATGTGAGTAATGCGAAAACTGTCCTGAGTGCTGTAGCTGAAGAGATCCACTGTGACTGCAGCCGGTGCTGTTGTGTTGCTGACTTGCTGCTCTCACAGGGCCAGTGTAGACAAGGTATAAATCAACATTTAAACTACTGTATACTATAATATAAAATCAGTACGACAGTGCTGGCCTTTTTGTTTCATTGAATGCCAATAATCAAAGCTGAGAACCTTTCAAGAATGACAACTCAAAAAATCTAGAAAATGAAGAATGTTTTTGGTTGAATATTACTTCAGAAAATGTGTGTTCAGCTTCCTGTGTGATCCGTTCTTATATACTGTATATGTGTACTGTATATATGACTGTGAAAAGAGGTGGGGGTACCAACAAATCACAAAAAGAAAGGTCACAAATCCACTTTAAACTCCAGAGATACTCTGTCTTCTGTCTTCATTCCTGTAGAGCGTGATTCTCCTGTCCTCTGATGTCTCTGATGTGGAGCAGAGCAGAAGCTCAGGTCTGCTCTGAACGGATTAAGCGTTTCTGCAAGGTGAACAGAAACTCACGACTGTGACATTTGACTTTTACGTCTGGCCTTTAACACGACGGCTGGACAAGAGCACTGCCAGAACACTGTGTGTGGTCTGTGAGAGATCCTTGTGATGACGGGGATAGGCATTACTCCCACCGGGAACGTGATGATATCATATCCACATTCTGTAGTCCGACACACACATGTGCACACAGCCTTCACACAATGACAGTGAGATCATCATCACCATTCAAACCAGAAGAGCTGTATTTTTTCTTTTTTTAAAATGCAGATCAACAGGATGATATCATAATCAATCACCCCTGCCAATCACCACACATTTCTGGGCATCAGCTCGTTGATAATCTCAGCTTCCTGGCAGCGTGTTATGATATCATTAAGTAGTAAGCGGTGATGTCACAGATCCAGATTACTAGTGACTAAGAAAACAGGAATCTGACAATTTAATTCTTCACAGATCATCAGCTGGCAATGAAGGGGGATGCTGGAGATAAATTAAATAAAAAGCCAAGAGACTCCAAGATGAGAACAAAACAAAACAGAGGAGATTGATCTTTCTGTGTCGTTTAGTGAGATGCAGCTGCATGAAAGAAGAGACTTTTGTTTCCAGAAAAGCACCAACTGGTAAATTAAATAAATGTTTTCAGAATTTGTTTGATTGATTTGTTTTTATTGATTGATGATATTCAGCCACGCTAACATGGATCACAATGGCAGTCCGTCGGTCCAGACTGAAATGGCTCAGTAAGTATGTGATGGATTGCCTTAACATTTTTACAGACATTCATGATCTTCAGAGGATGACTGAGGAGGATTACTGAGGATTACTGTCTAGCGAGCCCCTGACTTTTCATCTTGTGTGGTTCGTATTTGTGTTCAGGCTGTTCTCATTCACTGTACATATAACCACACAAAGTAATGCACTGTAATGTGAAATCCACATATTTATTAGCTTGTAGAAATAACATCCGGACCAAAGAAGGAAATAAAGTGATGTAATATAAGACCTTCATAGGGAGGATGGTCGGATGGTGCATGGGTCCCAAAACTCAGGACTTTCACCCCCAGGGAACAAGTGTAGGAAGCCAAACCGTGACATGTTTTCCAACCCCTAACCCTAACTTTGACCTTTTGTTGCTACATGTAACCGTTGAAATCCACTTCATGTCACTGTTTCACAGCATTTACGCCATATTTCGTAAGATTTCATACTTAATTTAATAAGATATAAGAAGAATCTTTGTTCATAACTTTTTGTAAGATGATGAGAATGCACAATCGCGTTTAAAATAGAATATCTGGACAACTAGAATGGATTGTGGTGAAATCTGGTTCAAATATCAATGTCCTCTTCAGGATGAACGGTGATCACTTAGATGATCCCCTGACCTTTAATCCAGAGCCCTCACCAGGTCAACAAGTTTTATTTGTCCAGTACTTTTGTTTGTGACCAATACCACAAATAATAACTTCCTCATCAGCCTCAGCTGTGCAAATGTTAGCATGCTAAATTCACAACAAACAAACTCAACCTCAAACAGACAAAAATAAGTGTTTTTCCCTTCTTCGCACACTAAAATGATCACTGCACGTATTTCATCACTGCACAATAATTTGTTCCAGGAGGAAGCAACATCTTTCCAACATTTTGTGTCACTTGAAGCTTGTACATAGTAACCACAGTGTGGACATTATGTGTCAGGCATCTGCCGCCATGAATTAGAAGTATGATCGCTGTATTGTCACATTTTGTCCGCGGCCCGAGGGAAAGACACCATCACCTGTGAGGGAGGAGAAAAGAAGGAGGTGAGAATGTGTAACTGAAGAGGAGGTGGATGGAGGGAGGAAGATTGGAAAAAAAGAGGCAGATGGGAATATATTCATGGGAAATGGATTACTAGACGCAGGAGAGAACGATAATTGTTTGGAGTATTCGTTCCAAGTCCCAGCTCAATTTCAAACCCTCCACTTAAGTGAGTGGGTATGAGTGTGAGTGAGTGTGTTTCAGTATGTGTGAGAGTGTGTTACAAGTGCTTTTGGAGTGGCAGCAGTGAGGGAGTGTCATACCCTGTACTTAGCTTTAGCACTTGTCATTCAAATGCACACACACACACACACACACACACACACACACACACACACACACACACACACACACACACACACACACACACACACACACACACACACACACACACACACACACACACACACACACACACACTATGAGACTTTATTGTTCCTCAGCTCTCGATTGTTAAATCATACATCCTCATATTTATCATCTCTCTCATCCTTTTATCTTCTGATGTCGTTAACTTGATGCCTCTTTCCTCCACCTTCTTTTTTTTGGGTGAACCGTCGACCTCAACCACCTGACAGTGACAGTGTAGAAATTATTTCAGCCAGTGCCCCCGGACAAAATATGTTTATGTTCAAGTGACAAAGCTCTCTAGTCCTGGACCTCCAGGGTAAGCTACTCAAACAGAACACTCATTCATCCAAGTGTCAAGCAGGTGGATGTATGCAAACCTTTCACTTGCAAGCACGTGCCATTGTATTGTATGTAATTAGATATGGGAAGGTGAGGTATGTGTTCGGTGACAGTGGGGGACTGTGCAAAAAAAAGAAATAAAAAGCTGCAAGGGGCACCAGCATGCATGAAGCATGTAGGGCAGCTAATATCGCACTGCGGTGCATTTTCTCCACTGGAAGGGCACCCAAGAGGGCACTGCATTACATTTTCTCTACCATTAGGGCATTCAGGGCACTTTTGCTTTATGAAAATGGGGCCACCAAGGGTCACCAAGGGGCACTTTACTTTGAACGTATGTAAGTTTAAAAAAACGGTTTCACCATCATTTAAGGGCAAAACTCCTCTGTCCCCTTTTCACTGCCCTGATTAAAAAAAAAATGTTCAGAGAGCAGAGCCAAACCTCAAAAGAAGACGTGCTGTCAGCATGTATAGCCTGTGTACATAAAGGTTTTGAATCCAGCTGAAGGAGGATGGAGGAGGAGGGAGGAGGAGAGAGGGGATTAGGGTGTGTTTGTGTGGTTCCTCCTGACGGGGTTAAGAGCACCGTGAGTGTGATGTGGTGATGGAGGGAGGATGAGGGAGATAAAAAAAGAGGAAAAAAATTGAGAGGGGAAAAAATCCATTAGCTAATGGATGTCTTCAGTACTGTCTCGTCAGACTTATCACACACACACACACACTTACACACACACACGCACAGAGGCAACAAGCTATCGAACTGGTATGTTTTTGTGAATTTGTGCAGTTAGCACTCAAACAAAAACGACTGCATTCTTCAACCCATTGAGACGAGGCCATAAATAATCCCAATTTCAACACATCAACTCTATGAAATGAAAACGTGGATGTGTGTTCACACTCTAAATACATGTGTATCAGTGTGTGAATGTGTGTGTGTGTGCGTGTGTGTATGCCATGAGACAGAAACTAATTGATGTCAATAAGACATCTGTGGCTCCTCTTTGATTAAGCCTGCAGGCTAGGAATAAGAGAATAACACCTCTCTCTCTCTCTCACACACACACACACACACACACACACACACACACACACACACACACACACACACACACACACACACACACACACACACACACACACACACACACACACACACACACACACACACACACACACACACACACACACAGCCTGTGGTTGTGCTGATAGCTAACTCCAGGCAGGGCCCATCTGTCTCATTACAGAAACGGGTCTCACTAGAGAATTTGTATTGTTTATGAACACACACCCACACACACACACACACACACACACACACACACACACACATGCACGCACGCACGCACGCACGCACGCACTATGGCCACATTGTTGGCAGTGCTGGTAGCCTTGCTCAACATCAGAGCTGCTGGAGACAGAAACAGCTTGATATGACAGAAGAATGGATAATAAATAAAAATAAAAAGATTAAAATAATAAAACAAATATACCCATAGAGTGAATACAGAGTTTACAACATATTGTGTAACAGTTTGATCCAGAATGACCTCTCTGGCTGTGTGATCTTTTCTGGAATGAAGTAACAGTTGAACAGTGAAGAAGGAGTTCATTCTTTTTTTTGATTTCACTTTAAGTCACATTTTAATCTCACATTTGACTCTAGTGGCTGTTTTTGCCCAATACATTCCTAATGTTAACTGAACAAAAATATGAACACAACACTTGTTTTTGCTCCCATTTTTCATCAGCTGAAATCAAAGATCTAAGTAGGTCAGTATCCGGTGTGACCCCAATTTGCGTCACGCAGTGCAACACATTTCAGCATAGAGTGGATCAGGTTGGTGACTGTGGCCTGTGGAGTCTTGGTCCATTCATATTCAATGGCAGTGCCAAGTTGCTAGATCTGGGCAAGAACTGGAACACGCTGTCGAATACGCTGATCCAGAGCATCCCAAACATGCTCAGTGGGTGACATGTCCGGTGAGTAGGCAGCCCACACAAGAACGGGGATGTTTTCAGCTTCCAGGAATTGTGTACACATCCTTGCAACATGGGGCGGTGCATCATCATCATCCTGCAACATGAGGTGATGGTAGTGGAAGAATGGCACAACAATGGGCCTCAGGATCTCATCACGCGATCCCTGCTCACTCACATGACCCCTTGCACGCTGTTTGACGTCTGCCGTAAAAAACTCGGATTCATATGTGAAGAGAACATGTCTCCAAATTGCCAAACGCAATCAAAGGAGAGCATTCGCCCACACAAGTCGGTTAAGACGACAAACTGCGGTCAGGTTAAGGACGACGGGCATGCAGATGAGCTTCCTCAAGACGTTTTCCGACAGTTTGTGCAGAAATGATTGGGTTATATGAAAATCGATTGTTCCATCAACTGTCGGGGTGGCTGGTGTCAGACGATTTTACAGGTGAAGATGCTGCATGTGGAGGTCCTGTTACACATGGCCTGCGGGCGTGAGGCCAGTTGGATGTACTGCCAAATTCTCAGAAACGACTTTGGTCGACTTTTCTCTTATGGGAGAGAAATGAACATTCAATTCAAAGGCAACATCTCCGGTGGATATTCCTGCAGTCAGCACACCAATGGCACGCTCCCTCAAAACTTGCAACATCTGTAGCATTGTGCTGTGTGATATAATTGCACATTTTAGAGTGGCCTTTTATTATGACCAGCCTAAGGCACACATGTGCAATATTAATGCAGTCTAATCAGCAGTTTGATATTCCACACCTGTCAGAAGGATGGATGATCTCAGCAGAGGAAGAGTGCTCACTAACACAGGTTTAAACAAATTTGTGAACCAATTGGAGCATAAACAAAAGTGTTGCATTTCAGAGTCATATATTCTTGCCATGATTTGGCTGAGAGTCATGAGAAACTGAACCGTTTTGCCATCATCAGTTGGTAAAGTATTGGGACCGACTTTATTGTTTCACCTGTCTCAGCAGTAGAAAGATGGTGAGTGTAGGGGCACGCTGCAGAGAAAGGTGAAATGTCTCTCATTCGCTCATTCAACCTCACAAATGGAGACATCATCACACCTGGCACTGATTGATCTGTCATGACGCCTTACATCATGTCAGTTTATTATTGGGCTTAGATCGTGTGGTACTATAAAATCCTGGCATTAGATAGACTTAAGAGTCACCTGCCAAACTGCACATTTTTTTCCTTCATAAGACGTACAATGTTCATATTTTCTTTCAGTTATTGTCCAGTTTGATTCCCAACACCGCAGAGAATGAATTCAGTGCTGTTTGGAGATACACAATGCATGATAAAGGTCCTCTCTTTTTAGTTACTCACCACCATCTGTCATTCAAGACCTTCTTGTCTCTCTCTAATGTCATCACAGTTAGACAGCAATCAGGTCCAAAATGGACGTCATGGCTTTCTAAGTTGTGAAGAGCAAGGTCTTAAGGTGTGACAAAGAGCTGAGATCATTCACGAGTTGTAACAATTTATTTCAAGTGAAGAGAAATTAAACCAAATGCAACCTAAAAACAATTCAACTAAAGGAAAACTTACTCCCACCAGTTTATATAGAGGATCAGGCAGTCAACACAGGTGAGCTGAAACCGTGATGACCTGACTTCTCCTCCTCAGGCACTAAAAACTGCACTGATGGATCTCAATTACCTTAATTGTATCCTGACT
>NC_139839.1:11529032-11559032 GCF_963691815.1 Echiichthys vipera | reverse complement strand
TATGGTTTCTATTATGTTAAAATATAATCACAGATTTAACAGAGAAAACACTCAATATGTATGTAGTTGCTTTCATATGATTTGAATGATTGATTGATGATTGAAATTAATCATTCAAATCATATCAAAGCAACAACATATATATATATATTTAGAGTTTACTATTAGGTTAAACCCCCTGTGTTCAATAGCTGTTGAGACATGTCTCTAAAATCACAAATGTCAACCTAAAAACTATAGTATACTATGAACCTACTGTTTGATCAGACAAGGATGTCTGTCTAATGGCAGAATATCTGTCGGGGAAGTCCACCCACTAAGCATCCTCTGACTGACTGGCTACTGTCATGGTAAATTACCTTGGAGCCCGTTGCCGTTGGCGCTGGTACAGGAGGGTGGAGGGGAGGAGGAGGGCCTGACCACTGGAGCGAAGGCGGACTTCTGCTTAACGGCCGCCGACACCATGTTGGCCGGAGAAAAGGAGAAGACGCCAGAAGAGGAGGAGCAGTTGGATGGGAGAGAGGTGGAAGAGGCCATCGTGGGACTGGACGGGACAACTGGGATGGTGGTGATTAAATTATTTTGGGAAGAGGAGAGGAGGAGAGAGTTGGGGTTAAAGAAGAAAAATGGGATTAAGGATGAAAGGTGGGAATAAAGGAAAGAGACCAATTATGGTTACTTCAGTGAACACAATGTTCCAATTTATTGTTTCATTAATTACAATCGAAGTTCTCCACATCATGAGACTCAATCATATACATTACATGTTTTTAAGATGATGTCAAAGAAATTTGAATTTGATATGCAAGAAAGAGTGGCTTGAAGTATGTAGACACCCGACATGAGCACGTTCATAGCACCTCCTACGTAAAGGTATGCACAGAAATTCGTACCAACAAACACTTGGACCAATGCTTTGGAAGGAGGCTTGGACACCAATCAAAGATGGCGGTGCTTTGGGGTTATGACACAGGCGCAGTGGAACTGGAGCTGCGCTGTTCTCTTTTCAGACCAGATTTGACTGCGCATGTGTAATACCGCCAAAATACCACCATCTTTGATTGGTTACTTAGCCTCTTTCTACTAGTCTTGACATACTGTAGATGGACCGCAGGGTCGAACCAGAAGGTAAACCCTCTAAACAAGAGTGCAACAACACACAAAAAATAAGATTAGGTTGGGCTTAGGCATGCAAAACACTTGGTTAGGATTAGAAAAAAGGCCGTGGTTATTGGTGATTGGTGTTTTAAGTGCCAGCCATACCTCCCTATGCTGCGACTCGCCGTCCTAAACTATGTCACATGCTTTCACCGTGGGGAATACACACAATAACTACGTGCAATACACACAAATTACTGCGCATTACTTTTTCGTTGTTATATGTACAAATACTCCATGAATAAATACTCCTGTCTTCCTATGACGGGAAATGGAAATGTTGCAGCACACAGTGTGGCACCAGTTTGGGGAAGGCCTTTTAGTAAACATGTCAATACACCTGTACACAAAGCCAGGTCCATATAGAAATAGCCTGGTGTTGAAGAACTTGACTGGGCTGCACAGAACCCTGACCTCGACCTCATCCTTTTGGGAATAATTCAAACAACCGGACTGTCAATGTCAAATATCTTTTCCAGGAGAGTTGGAGGCTGTTATAGCAGCATATTGAGATGAATATGAGATGCACATCAATCACATGAGTGTAATATTCACACTCTTTTAGTCTAATCTTCCAATGTCGAACCTAGAGAGGAAAATATCAGCTAAATAAACATCTCACATATCTTTGAATCCACCCTTCCCTCCCTCTTACTTTCTGCTAAATGGAAAAGGGATGCAATTAACCAACAGAGAGAAAAGAGGTGTGGCTGTCAGATGAAAGGAGGCGAGGGAAGGAGGGAAGAGATGGACGGAGGACAAAATGGAGTTGGTGATTGTCTTTGAAGACACAGACAGAAAGCCCCATGGGGAAATCTCTACTCGGCAGATCTGAGACTTTCACTTCCTGTCCACAGACGTGTGTAGGTACAGTATGTAAGATCTGAATGCATGTATGCAGCGTTGAGCACCTGTAATTAAACTGGTAGCTGTGTTACTCTTTTTTGAAGTAGCCTAGTGGCAGCTAAAAGGACTCTATAATAAGTAACTTCAGTGCAATGGTTCAAGCTCTTCCACAGGGAAGTAGCTAATAGCTTGTAAAACATTTATTTTTCCCCAGGCGCAGTATGTGATTGAGTGTGTGTTTATTCATGTCTGCGGAGTAGAATGCACACATGTACACTCACTAGCATAAGGCGAGTTGGCAGCAGAGCCGTTGAGGAAAGTGGGCGAGCCCCCCAGGTTGGTCATGCCAGTGTTGTTAGTGTAGCCGTTCATGGTGCTGGTGACAGAAGTGTAACTGGTCTGTTGAGGCGTCGAGCTGGGCACGTAACCGTGAGGGGACACACTACTGCTGCTGCGCACGAAACCTGCAGAAAGTGTGGAGGAGAGGAAGAGAACATGTGGTCACTGGGCAGTAGGTCGAAGTGATGTGAACACAGATCATTCATGATAGAGTCTAAATCTAGCTGTTGTGCGTGGGTTAGGGTTGGAAAAGTACATGGAACTTATGTTTACTGAGGTGAACTTGGAAATGATAGAACGTTTACAGATTAATGGCCCTATGCAAATTTTCAGGTTCATACTTATACTTTGGATTTCTACTAGAGTGTGTTTACATGCTTGAATGTTCAAAAAACATATATTATTATTATTATTATTATTATTACTATTATTATTATTATTATTATTATTATTTATTTATTTTTAAACGCTCCATTTTAACATCTGGACCCCCAGTGTCTGCACATTATAGCACCTGTAACGGCACTGAAGCAGCACTTTTTTACCAATATATAGTGTGGTTGTGACATCACAACAGTACAGAAGTCCTGACAGCTCGTTTAAAGGCACATTTTCTGAATATGGGCTGTGTGCGTTTCTCTATGGGTTGAGTATTTTGATACATTCACAGTATTTATATCACCTAGGCCTGCTTTATAATAAAAAAGACATTGACAACTCACTTTTTACAAAATGGGACCTTTAAAAAAGGTTGCTGGGCAGTGGAAGCGTATATTGTGGACAATAAATGAATAAATAACATGACAATATTATTTTTAAGCAACAAGGTACACGGTTCCATGTTTCCAGTGATTTCAAATTAGCTCCAAAACGTTATTAGGCATTGATCAAGTTTAGTTACACCTGTTTACTCAACAACACATCCATATTAATGTAATTTCTGAACAAGAACTCATCTTTGATTATAGCACACAAGGGAAGTGTCATATAAGACCCCGTCAATTTGTTTTTGAATACTACTTACTTATACTAATTTAACACTATGATGATAAAAGACTTACCCTGATGGGACTGTGGGGGTTCAGAGACGTTGACGGACAGCTGCCCAGTAAAGGAGTTGACCCCCATCATGCCGCTGTGGGTAGAACCGGAGAGCTGGGTGTGTCCTCGCGGAACGCTGTAGAGAGCTTCTGCAATGTCCGCCGCACGCTTCAGGATGATCTCCTACAGAAAGAGGAAAAGCAGAATAATAAACAGAATTATTACGACAACTGAAATAACACTTTCATTCTCTTTTTACCTTAAGATGTTTGCATGTGTGTGTGTGTATGTGTTTGTGTGTGGTCCTTACCTGGTTATTATGGGGCAAACCATAGAGGGCTTCTACCAGGTCGGCCGCTCTCTTTAAAATAACCTCCTGAGAGAAAGAGAGAGAAAGAAGAATGTATTTTATGTGCAGTAAACATGTGGCCTTCTTTGGGGGAAAAAAAAAACACCTAAATGAAAATTTACCAGTAGGTTACATCAAGGTTTAAGATGCATGTGAAGACATAAAGGCAGATGCAATCTTTCCCCACCTTCCTCCTCTAAACACACCATCATCCAACATCCATTTCACCATCTATTCAAGATAAACAAATTGCTCTTCCCTCCTTTTTAAAAGCAGATTATCTGCTGTCAAGTCAAGTGCTTTTATACATCTTATTTTTTGTGTCTAAATGACATCTTGAAGTGACAGGCATTTAAAATATACTCTAAAGTAAATCTAAAGTGCTCTGTAGGCTCTTCTGCTGTGCATCGCTGTTCAAATCACACCAGCGATCCGATGTGAGCAGTCCTGGAGTGACAGTCCCTCAAAGGGCAACATCTCGGAATCAGAATCAGAATATTTAGAGAGATTTATTGCAAAGTAGGTTCTCACATACAAGGAATTTGCCTTGAAAATAAAAAAATAAAGCAAAGTACTGCAGCAGCGCAATAGAAAAACATACCATAACAATTTGAAAAACTAAATAATCTTAAAATACTGTAACAAATGCGTAAAATATAACAGTTTAAAAGTACAGTTTTGTGCAAAATACATTAACAGGAGATGTCAAAAGTTCACAGTGATTATTTGTTATGGTCTAAAATTCTCTGGTGTTTGTAAAGGTCAATCATGTTGAATAACATAAGGAATTTTCTCTCATTTTATATACACATTTTAAAGGTCTTTCAATTGTGTTCGTGTTTCAATCCTCCTCCTCCTCCTCTACTTTCCTAGTCCATTTTCACCTTTTTCCTTCACCACTCTCCTCTTACCGCTTTTCCTCCACATTGGGAATTATTTTTCTCATTTTCCCCACCCACCAAACAACCTTTACAGTTCTCTCATTTTCTCAGTCTCTTTATCGTTTCGCCTCCCTTCCTCACCCGCTGGCCCTCTTAGTCTCTCCTCCTCTCTCTGTCAGCTCCCACCCCGGGGTCTAAGGTGTCTTGTTTAACAGTTAATGTGTTGTCATTTCCACAGCGTGAGGCCGCCCGGCGACAGAGAGAAAATTACTCTGTGCTTCACAGTATTAACCTGCACTGTCACACACACACACACAGACACACACCCTAAGTGTGTGTGGTGTGTGGTGTGTGTGTGGTGTGTGTGTGTGTGTGAGGATATGAGAGGTCACAGAGCCAGTCAGCAGTTTTAGTGTGCCTGTCCATGGTGCTAAATTCAATTTTTTTACACATTATTATGGGAAGACTGGCTCTCTGTTAACCTCTCATTATTAGACTGGTGAGCTGAGTGACACACACACACACACACACACACACACACACACACACACACACACACACACACAGACACACACACACACACACACACACACACACACACACACACACACACACACACACACACACACACACACACACACACACACACACACACACGCACACAGAAATCTGATCCTAAATGTTTGAGCAGTTCCAGTAAGGCGGTAGCTGATAAACGGGAAGGAAAGATGATCCTCTGGTAACAGCATCATTATCAGGTCTGCAGGCTTCTGCTACTAAATCACTCAAAGCCTCTGACTGTCGGATCGATGCACTTTGAATACTTTGCCTGTTTACGTCTTTTCATATTTAGACACACAGCCTCTCACATCGCCTAATTAATCTCTCCCAGGTTGCATCTGTAAATAAGAAAGCATTGTTCGTCGGATTACCTCCTGCTCAATACAAATGAGAAGTGCTTCCAGCTACTGCTGTGTTGATTTGAATGAGAATTACAGTGTTGTTGTTGATCTGGTTGGCATTGTTTATGTTTCAAAACTGATTAAAAAGTATAAAATAATCCGGCTTTGACTTCTTGAGGGCCTTGACTTTTTTCAATAGGATCGCCTGCAGCAACAACCAAAATACATCTCACTGTAGCAACATATTTAAAAAGAAACTGGGGACTCAATTTCCTGGTATCATAAGCGCCATAACACTGCAAAAACGTGTCTGTGTCCTCCCACCTACTGAAACTTGGATACTTGAATGAACATGTTTTACACATATGTTACAGATTATAGACAGTTTTAGGACTATATTTCATTGTCAATAAAAAGTCCATTAAAATATTCTCGAGCTGTTTCAACAACATGTATACAGTATGTAACCTAGGCATCAACATACTTTTATCATTTCAAATTCAAGAATCGATAAAAATGCAAATTTTGTTAATTTCTAAACTTTTCCTTCAGGACACACGTTTCCTACTTCACCGCAAACACATTCTCACACTTGTACAAGCTGCAAATTGGATGGATATCAACTTCCAAACTAGTTGTGATGTCACAAATTGTGCTCGTAGGCCCGTCCTTTCAAATAGGATTTTCAGTGAGCACAGAGAAACTTTCCACCTTGAGCAGATAAATGCGAAAACAGCTTTCTTGTGTCAAATGCTGCACATATATAATTCTGCACAGTGAAGCTCAAACATCCAACTTTAGGAACAACAAGAAATACCTATTTTTGATTGGAAGGGGACTTTAAGGTCCACTTCCATAGCAAATGAAATTCGTCAGTAAGTCAGAGATCCGGTTAGTCACTTTGAAGTAGATGTTACGACATGCGGGGTTGTGTTGGGATTGACCCTCTCCTTCATGTTTTTGTCCATTAACTTCTTTCTGGGTTCACAGCGGATACTGCTGAATTATGACAACAGAGTGACAGACACCACCTCTGAAATGTGTCTTTTTTTTAATCACAGGTTGCTGCTTTTTTCTCTTTGATTCCTGTAATTGCTGCAATAAAGTCTGATTCAAACCTTTAATCTGAAAGTAAAACGTTTGCCTTGATTCATGTGATTGTCCTACATTGTTATATGGCTGACATGTACCCGTCATTGTCATGTCTTGTCTGTTTTTAGAAATAATTTTCCGGATGCAAACCCTTTAACTCATCGTCAAGACTTTTTTTTTAGTGGAATCTATTCTCGTCTGTTTCAGGTAAAATATGCAGACAGACAGGTCGACAGAGAAGGGGAGGATGAGTGAAAGAAAAGACAGATCGGCTGGCAGAGAGAAAGAATAACAGGAGGTGTCTAGGTGCTTTTACTGTCTGAGTTATGACCAGCCCTAATGTGATAACCATACATTACCCACACACACACACGCACACACACACAGACACACACACACACACACACACGCACACACACACACACGTGTGCGCGCACACACACACACGTGCGCGCGCACACACACACACACGTGTTGTACGCATTAGGGCCAGGAAATGCTGAGCTGAGTATCCGTGGGGTCAGATGTGTGTGTGATGTGAGTGTGCCAGGCGAGCACAGACGTGACACACACATGACTTATTCCTCCCTAATGCTGGTACATTAGCCGCTTGATCCGCTTCTAATGTCCCATTAGGGATGCCGTACATGCAGGGTCACACCTTGCACAGAGATGATGTCATACTGTACATGTAGGCTCACAGAGATGTGGGGCACAGTCACACACACACACACACACACATACACACACACACACACACACACACACACACACACACACACACACACACACACACACAGGGGAACATCTACTAATATGTGAGGTTTCAGATTTCATCTCTTCTCACTGGTGAACATGGACATGTGAGTTTAAGTGCGTGAACAAGCACCACAGATATGTTATATATATATATATATATATATATATATATATATATATATATATATATATATACATATATATATATATTTCATACATACATACATATATGTATATATATCCGTGGTACTCGTTCACGCATATTGAGAGTTTCATTGTTTCATATGTGTGTGCAAATGCATCCCAAGGATTACTCATTTTGGTGATGCTTATGACATGACCTCAGTACCATGTATGACATCATGAAAGTGAGTCGCATACAGATGTCCGCTCAGTGAGTCACCAGAGGAAGTCACCAGTCACTGGTTCACTGAGAAACACACATTTCTGCACACAATGATTCCTTTAGAGTATTTCTTGAAGGATTTCCACTGTTATATTGAATAATCACTTCAATCCTAAACAACATGCCAATACACCAATATCAACATCCAGTATAAGCAAATACAACTACACTGACGGACTGATATGCCTTTGCTTGTCAAGTTTCCATGCAAATGTAACGCACATTTTGATACAATTTCCAGAAAAACTTCAAAAGTAGCCGATGAATCCATCCACCACAAATTGGGTGAATGTTAGGAGATGCTAACTCTCCATCCAGGTATCATTACTGACCTATTTAAAGAGTCACCAGTCAACTCCGAAATTAATAATATATGTTTGTTTCATGTATTCATTTGTGAAGCATTACAAGTCTGATGTTTTTGTCAAGTCACGTTTGATTTACGTCGCTAAATATCTTTTCAGTGCACTATATCATATATTTTATTTATTGAAAAATGCACTTTTATAGCTCAGCCAAGAGTAAAACCTTAATTCTTTGCATTATTTCTGTTGTTTTTTTTAATTTGAATTGTTTTAATTAAAACTGCACATAAAACAGTTAGATGAAAACACACTAACAAAGGCATACTGATATAAAATGGGCTCAGGGTAGTTGCAGGTAGAAATCGTCATGCAAGAGTTCAGTCTGTGCAAAAACATATCACCGCTTATTCATTAAGCTTTAGAAAGAATTCCTATATGGTTAGAGGGCAGTTATTGTCTTTCAGTGCTGTTTCTTCTTCTTCTACCTTTTTCTGCTGCAGTGAAGAGGGGGCTACACGCCAACAGAGGTGATTGATTTCTTTGTGCATCCAAAGAGGCATTTCTGCCTCTTACTCTCTTAGTTACTGGCCGATCGCCCACACAGGTGATTAGCAGCACATCAGAGTATAAAAACAGTTTTACAGCTTAATCTGCCTCTAGAGTGTTAAACCATTTTAGTTAGTTGAAGCTACTGAATGTTTAGATTCTAAATAAACATTTGAGGAGCTCTTTTCCAAAACGCTATAAATCCATTTTAATAGTTTTCAGGAAAATTAATTTTTTTACCTAGACCCACACATTTGGTTAATATTCAATTTATCTTGTCAAAATGTTTTTTATGGCTCAGTCTGAACATGTTGAACGGACGGACGAAACAAAAATCTCTCCCGCTTCAGAGCGCCGCCATGTTGGATCACATAGAACGCTCACTGAATTCTGATTGGTTGAGAGGACGTATCGCATTTAGGCTAAAAATAGGTTTGGCGCTGGTCGTGGTTTGGAAAGGAACTGCATCTTGAGACCATTTTAAACAAGGAAATAAAGCGATTTGGCATGAAACATTGATGAAGCAGTGAATAGGTTGTGTATACAGCAAAGTGGCATGACAAACTAATTTTTTAAAAATTTAGCTTTATCTCGTTCTGGAAAAAAGCTCTTCATTTAGTACATCAAAAATAAATGACTATATCTGGCAGCATTGTTAATACTTGTAGTTGTACTGAGACGCTCCAGGTCTGGCAGTGTAACTGGGGCATTAAACAGATGGAGTCCCACAGAAAAGTCCCTGATTTTCCTACACAGAAGTCCCAGATTGTAACTTCAAAATGTTTTAAACAGGACAGGGAAAACACAGTCAGAGTGCATATGTGTGTCACTGTACAGTAACTGTGTGTGCACATATAATGGATGCTGAAGGGATCACAGTGACACAAACTGGCAGCTAAAGACTGTTGTGTCTGTGTGTGCGTGGCAAAATCCCCTCAATGTTCACTGAACAATTATAGAATTGGCTGTCCACTGGTAATCCTCTCACACACTCCACTGCCTCGTCTGTCTGTCTTTCTCTCTCTCTGCCTTCTTCGTGGTGCTTGAAACAAACTCTCATAACTTCAATAAAAGGGCTAATCAATACTCAGTGTGTGTGTTTGTGTGTGTGTGTGTGTGTGTGTGTGTGTGTGTGTGTGGCACCAACCGAAACAATCACCCACATATCAATACACACACGCACACACACACGCACAGTAACCTCATCACACAAGACAAACACCAAATATTATTTTTCACATTTCACATGCACATGCATCCAGCATCCAATTAATATCTCTCTCCCCCTCTCTCTCTCTCTCTCTCTCTCTCTCTCTCTCTCTCTCTCTCTCAAACACACACACAAAGTAACTGCTGGTGGGCAGTAGTAATAAAGTCTCACAGTTCAATCGATCGCTAGGCTACATGATAAATAACCCAGGAATGCGCGCGCACACACACACACACACGCGCGCGCAGACACGCACACACACACGCACACGCACACACGCACACACACACACACACACACACACACACACACACACACACACACACACACACACACACACACACACACACACACACACACACACACACCAAAATGTGAATTCTAACTTTCCTGTTCTTGTGCTGTCTAACACACTCTTAATCTCGTCATAATTACGAAGCTGGACCTTATCGCACATTTGGCACAGACTCATCTCCCTATCGTCTGTTGTTTGGATCTAATAACTGATCAGTGGTGGTTCTTATTGCAGCTCTGCCTGGAAATATCATCTGTGACATCATGTTGCTTATAATAAGCTTGACTGGTTCTACATGGGGATCGGAAAAATACAAATAGTCCTAGAAAAGTACAGTGCCAATATTGTGCTTTATGGTGGACTGCGGTCAGAAATGATATCAGTATTTGGTTCTTATGGTATTTATGGACAAGTAATATGCTCATTTGTTTAATTTATCTTGACAAGCACAGCCATAAAAGAACTTGTGTTGGTCATTTGTTCCCATTATATTTGCCATTGTTAAAATGTTACATTTCTATGTTACCGCACATTTTGCAGACTCATCCCCCTATTTATTATTAAAATGTGACATTTTAATAATGTCAACTGTTCTGTGCAGATCACTGTTGAAATGAAGAAAAAGTAGAAGAAAAGAATAATAAAGAAAAGTAGCTAACTAGTTTATCAGCAACCACTTCCTTTTCCACAATCCCAGCATGCTTCATGGGAACCAAATGTATGTTTTAACCAATTAGATTGCTTGGATCAAATTATCTGTTGTTAACATCAATCCAACAACTAGAAGACACGCTTTATTCATCCTTCAGGTTTCAGGGGAAATCCAGAGAAGAAAAAGTAGAAGCATTACATATTCTGTGTTAACGAGGTGTGTGTCATGCTCTGTAAATCTCTCACAAATCGAGTGTGTGTTCGTGTGCACATGTTTGTGTTTATGCATGAAAAAGTGAGTCATTCCTTCTTCTGCTCTGACTCAGCTTTTACTAGAAGGTGGAACTCATCACATCACTTATTGTATCACACACTTTGGGCTGCTAACATCATTTCCTGAACTGACTTTTCTGCAGCACTCATTGTAAGTTGCTCTTAATGTAACAGGCCTTCTCAAATTGTAGGTAAAAGCTTTTAAAAGAGCTACATTTTTTCTCGTGGTCGACTTCAGGCCTCTACTCCTTTCCTGACTTCTACAGCCTTTTGCACAATTTAGGTTGTGTTGTTGTCATTTTTAAAGCTTAAACAAAACCTTTACAATGTGTCCTTTAACAACAGCTCCCTATCATCCCTATCACACAAACAGACCAGTGATAGCAGGGAAGGGACAGACAGGTCCAGGTAACATCATGTAAAGAACAGTCACTCTGTATAAACTGTGCTACAGTCTTTCAAATCAACATTAATTAACACAAGAACATTAACTGATGAGTCCATTGGCAGAATATTAATTACTTCTTTGATAATCAGTTATCTTCTTAGTCATTTTTCAAATAAAAATGCCAGAAATGTTTCTAGTATTTTTTGAGAATGTGCTGCTTTTCCATTAAATCACCTTGAAACTGTGATGAGCAATTTTTGAACTAATAATTTTCTGATGGCTTATAAAATAATTATTAGAATGAATAATTGTCAGACTATTTATTATTAAAATAATCATTAGTTGTAGCCATAAAAACAGAATGAGAGTCGTACATTTCCATTCAAATGGGTGGACAGTGGAGTAGTAAAACGCATAGTGTCCACTGCCTTGTAGAGAAATATGAAGCAATAAATCCATCCTCTGTTCCTGTTGGTAAGTCGTCCAATTCTATTCATTAGATGATAAAACAGAGTTCTCAAACTAGTGAGTGTGACGCACAACAATCAACATTTTCTCTTGAACAACCATGTCAAGCGGTTCAACGTCTGATCCTCTCTCATTCTTTTCCTACACCTGCACTAGTTCCTGTGTTTGCACTGAATGTTGACACTGGTTGTAAACCTTGAGCTGTGTAATCGATCAATGTAGACATCATTTTAGGAGACCGGCTGAATTTGTCCACACTACACCAATTGACTATGTCTTACTTAATCTGTCAATAATCAGTTAACACCATCTGTTACAGTTCCTTAACATATATAACTGTAAACGTTCTAACATAAAACATCTTTCTCATTAAATTGAAACCACTGAAAAATCTACTTTTAAGGCAAATGTAATTTTTTTGCTTTATCTCAGCCAACCTCATATTACATATTTCTTAATCTGTAGGTGTTAATACCAGCATTTAGAGGCTTAAAAACCTAATAACGTACAGTACGGTGTACATACTGTAACAGACTATGAAACCACAGACGTCACAAAGATTTAAGGTGTGAAGTTTGTGTGGTGTATTGAACATGTTCCCACAGCTATACTGACGCACATTACATTGCTAACACATGAGCCGGAGCCAGGGTGTTGGCACGGCGGTGATGACATCGCGTCATATCCACATCATCGCATCACGACCGACGCCCAGTCTTTAATGATGTCACAGCAAAGACAGCCAATCCTGGATCAACGCGGCTAATCAACTGCAGCTGCTTGAGAGGTCATGACCCCGCCCACCCAGATAGGCAAATTCTAAGATGACACGCACACGCACACGCACACGCACACACACACACACACACACACACACACACACACACACACACACACACACACACACACACACACACACACACACACACACACACACACACACACACACACACACACACACACACACACACACACACACACGCACTCTACAAAAGTGGCCATGCATGTTCAGATCAAGATGACAGCATTTGGTATCAAAGCCGCGCTCATCGTTTGGTGCTAATTGTTTACATCTGCTGATCCTTTAAACACTCTGCTTGATCTCCAGCTGATAAACAAATAATCAGATATGACTCTCTGATCTGGAGAAGATTCAAACGCTCACCTCGTAAAAGGGTTTAAGCAGCACAGAGTTCACGAAGAGGTAAAAACACAACCCACAGGAGATTTGGAAGAAAAACCATGATATTGCTTAGAAATATAAAAATAACACACACAAAACGAAAGAAAAAAAACATAAACACTAAATGACTTTGTTCTTAGTGTTTTGATTGAATGTGTGTGCATCTCTGTGTTCTTGTTCTTTGATAGCAGAGCAAGTCAGTCTAGCTCGATGTAACCCAGAAGTTGCTGGTTTGATCTCTGTTAAGAGCTACAGTGTTTGTGTTTTTGAAAGTGCCCCTAAGCAAGTGATGGAGACACACATCACTGTCCAGTTAAGTTATTTGAAAAATGTGCAAGAAGTGGAGGTCATTTTTTTTCTGTACCTTTGGCAGCCTCTCTGGGTCTCCAGGGTGCCGGGGGATGACCTTCTGAAGCCTCTGGAAACCGTAGTCGATGGTTGGTTCATTTAGTGCTGCAGAGGATAAAGAGAAACAGAAAGAAGGAATGAGAAAACATCATATACAGAAGTTGCTTAAAGTTCTCATGAGACTTTCTGGGAAAGTCTGGAAAACAGTGGTGGTGACCTCATGCTGCACTGAAAAGTCCAACCAATAAAGTTGTTGCAATATTTGAACAATGTCTACTTTCTCCATAACCGAGAGTCCATCTGTTTACGTGAGACCTTTGAGTAATGCAGCACTGAGCATGCAGGGATCTTATGTGTGGAAAACAGTAGAGTAGTATCACCAATAACAATCTGATCAACCTGGGTCAGTAAAGTGAAGTAATGAGTAATAATGACACCAAGGCATCATTTCTGACTGTTGGTATCTTCAGTCTAATGATAGTGGTACTGTTCATTATTACAGTAGTCTTTCCACAACTAAAACCAGCAACAACATAGAAGTAGAGACTGAACAATGAGCATTCATGGGAAAAAAGAGAGTCTACGAAATATGCAGACTTTCTTAATATGTCTGTTGACACATTTCTTTGATTCAAATGAACACAAAGAGCCTAATGTTCGTGTGTTCGAATGTTGTGAGGGTATTCTCGTGCAGGTATCATAATAATAATAATACATTTTATATTTGAGGGCGCCTTTCAAGACACCCAAAGTCACCTTGTAATGCAAAGATAAACAATTAATTAACAGATAAAAACAGCAAAACATGACTAGTACACCAATAAACACAACCAAACAAAGGACACATGAAGGACAGACATACATGTGTAAAAGCAGTAACACTGTAGGTATAAAAGGAAAGTGCATACTGTAGGACAGGAGTAATTACAACGAGTAGGCTGGTTTGAACAGGTGACTTGGTTTTGAGGGGAGTTCCAGAGCCTCCAGCTTCCTCCACCAGCCTTCCTGTCTTATCAGTTTCAACAGAGTTATGTCTCAGTCGACTATTTTGTTTTAAAGCTTCTGTATCCTTGTTTAAAAAAGAATGTGGTAGCAAATTCTGGGTGTTAAAATGTAACAAAATGAACCATTAATGCTGTGGGTGTCTAACCTGAGTCTGCACACATGATAAACAGACGCAGAACTACAACATCTGTGCCAATCAGTGGGAGGGGGGATCTGAGCGGTGAGGAAGAGAGGATGACATCCCATTTTGTGACATTTTGTTCCTGAGCCCCATGCTGGTATCAAGTAGGATTTTTTGTAAGACTGGGTTGGAAAATAATGAACCTGCACAGCATGATCTCTAAAAGCCGACAGAAGCCTGGAGGTTAGAGAGACGGGACCATGATTGAAAGGTCGGCAGTTCAAATCTGGCTGGGAAACTGTAACTGGGGAAACCACATCTCTCAACAAATACTGAGGAGATTTTCAGTGGAGGACTGGTTATTTTGGGAGGCTGCTGGTGTGAAAATGTGTGACTTTTGTTGTCATCTGCTGATGAGCATTTAGATTAAATCATCGGTCGAGAAGTCACCTGAGTAAGCTTTTTTTTGTCAGTCGAATCACTGCATTTTTAAAAAGTTGTGTTATTGTCCACAGAGCAACGTGGGATAATAGCATAATAGCATGGCAGGCAGGAGAAGTGCTAGGATTTTATAACTGAACTGTGTGGAAGTCTGACGTCTTCACATCCCAGATAATGATAAAAGACACTAGAACGTGAGTCTTGTAGACTTGACATGCAGTTGTTGGTAAGTGTCTTGAAAAACATAATGCTGGGCACTGGATATTTGGACTAAACTTGTGACTTACAATGTGAGGTAAATGAGGAAATAGTTTGGATGAAATACCCTTTAAATGTCCAATATCGTACTTCATTCATACTCGTGTTTTGAGTTTCTATTAGAACATGTTTACATGCTTTAATGTTAAAAAAACACAATTTCTTCCTCATACTCTCGTCTTTCTGAATATATTCACCCTGTCAGAAATGACCCATTTTAGAGCTTGTATCTTTAAGCCCCCCTCCTGCAAAGCTCAGTCTGCTCTGATTGGCTTGCAAGAAAAATATGCTGCACCTCTGCAATGGTATAGTTTTCAAGTCGTGGGTGGAGATACTCAGATGTGGGGTGGTATATTCTAATGAGCCTGCATGTGAGACAGGAAGGGCAGCCAAATCTGAATGGCTTGTTGAATCCCATGTTTTCGGATCCAGGCAGCCCACCAAAAAAAAAAAGACTGGGTGGTCTTATTTCACAGTTTGTGGGTTGGTAGGCACTCCCAAGTGGTTTGAGGCACACTCAAATGGTAAAGGGGCTTAAAGAATGCTTAGTGTTCACTTTAAAATCACAAATGTTCTTCTACAGTTTTCATTTTCAATCATGGTATCAATCAAGTTGGGTTCTGAAAGCTCTGAACACTGAACGGGTTTCTTCACCTCACTGCTGAACCTCCTATGCTTAAGTTACTGCACGTGTGTGTGTGTGTGTGTGTGTGTGCGTGTGTGTGTGTGTGTGTGTGTTTGTGTGACAGATGGCGGAAGGTATAAGAGAAGAAGGAAGAGAAAGAGGTACTAGAGAGGCTGCACTAGATGAGGAGATGTAGGTGTGGAGTGCAGATGGTTTTTTAGAGTGTGTGTGTGTGTGTGTGTGTGTGTGTGTGTGTGATGTCCAAGTGTGCAGCTGGAGTGATATTTGGTACTTTCCACATCCAGCTCTGATAAATTACTTGCAGCTGAATGTCTTATGTGTTGTTTTCTAGTGTATTTTATCGTATATATGTGTGTGTGTGTGTGTATGTGTGTGTGTGTGTGTGTGTGTGTGTGTGTGTGTGTGTGCATCTGTGTTTGTGTATGTATGTATATGTCTGTTTTACTATCACATTTCTCTCACAAGTTTCTGGTTTCTGTTACGTCCTAAACCACTCAATTTGTTAGCAACATAACTTCAGAAATTGTAAGCTGTAAAAATACCAGATGTTTAACTGTCATGAGCAATATTTCCCCCACTCCAAGGGAACTTGTTTTTTTATTCTGTACAGATTAAGATTTTATGATTTATATATGATAATCGATGAGAACAACACAGAATGTGGAAGGGATAGCTGGAAGAAGAAACAAAGACCAAAAGAATAACATGCAGGAGGAGAGGCGTGGGGATGAGGAAAGGAGAAGAGAGCATTTGTTCAACAATTCAAAAAAAAAGAAAGAATGGAAAGCAAAAAACAAAAAACTACGCTTAGTTATGGATGAGAAAAACAAAACTAAAAACAGCTGCCTAACAGTCGCTGGGATATCAACTGTCAGAATTAACTGCCAGTGTCAGATCCACACACTGTACATCTCTGGAGGCATTTAACCGATTACACACACACACACACACACACACACACACACACACACACACACACACACACACACACACACACACACACACACACACACACACACACACACACACACACACACACTGTACATAACAGGATGACCTAGAGTAGTTTCGATGCCTTAGGTCTAAAGTGTCTCCAACCGACTCTTTATTAATAGAACAGTATGCTCCTTAAATCATCGGGTGGTGTGTGCATGTTGGTGTGTTAATGGGTTTGCGTAGGTCTGTGTGTGGAGGCTAATGTCAGAGTGTATGTGTGTACTTTGAAGACAAAAGGTCCGGCTGTTTTAACGTTTTTTTTTGTTTCCCTCTGCACAGAAACAGAAACAGTATCAGTGCAGACAAAGCCATCCAACTACTTTCTCATGAGCTGTACTGTATAAGGCATCGGTAACACCAGCCATAGTGCATCCATCAAAGAACACTGGTCACATTGTGACCCGCAAACACCAAATACACTTATCTCCAAACTTACAGATGGGTGTCCCAGTGACACTGTTTTAAGATGTGTGACTCTTGCTGAGAAACTCCCAAAGAAGATATCAAACTACCCCAACATCGTACCTGAGGATCAAAACGAGGTTTCCCAATGCTCTTAAATTTTGACGTGTTTCTCAAAACAGTTCTCAAGAGCGATTGTTTGCTTAAGGGTGAGTCTTAAAATAATGCAATATAAGCCCGTAAATACAGTGAAATATATAGTGGACGCTGCAATCCTTCCTCCTGTCCATTCAGACTGTACAGCGATCACTTTCTCACATTAAGTCCACTGTCCAAAAATGGATTATAAATAAAGTTAAATAAAGTTAAAGTATAAAGTTCATCTGAAGCTCAACACTCTGGCTTTGACAAATCAAGAGATCTTGCAAAGTTGTGTAGCACAAGATTCCCTCTTTGTATTAACAGTGTGTCCTTGCTGAGTTGCCGCGAGGGACAATAAAAAGAGGGTATTTCGTAATAAAAGTCGTTACAGAGTCAGTACCTTTGGAACCACTTTATCTGAGAATGCATTTATGCTGAGCACAACCACTGCAGATGTTGAATGCATCCAAAATCACATACTACGCACCACATATTCACTATAGGTCAACATACTTTTGTGTAAATAAACAGTTGTATTTATCTTTTCGCGCTGAGCTACAACATCACTTCCTGAGACTGAAATCGAGAATTTTGACTTATTTTTCTTCAAAAATTACCCAAAACGATGAATCAATTGTAAAAATAGTTGAACTGAATTGAAGCATTATTGACGTTACAGAGTTGCTTTAATCACCGTCTGTTTGTCGTAACTAACACATTGCATCATGGGATATTTATCCCTGCGTAGTGTCCAGTGTTTACATGTATATTTCACCGGACGTGGTATGCAATTCACTTACAATTGGTTTCATACTAAGTTTCATACACACTAAAAAATGTCACGTCCAGTTTTAATGTTTTGTTTTTATACAGTATTTAGGAAACAACCCGTGTCTCATTGGAATTTCATTCAAAAGGGATCGCTACATGGGGTCCAGTGTTTCTTTAACGTACATATGGGCATATGAGCATTTTTTTGCGACAGACTTGAAAAGCTGTGAGGCACTCCTTTAATGTCAGCTGTCCATGGTGCTGAAGAGGATGATTAATACCCCAAATTAAATGATAAAGTAATGGGGGGTATTTTCATTTCTATGAGCTGTGCCATACATCAAAAGTACATAAGGCAGATATAAAAGTCCACAAATCAGCTATTTGTAATTCATTTGTGTATGTGTGTCTGTGAGTTAGCTACTTGGATCAGGTTAGGGAACAATCCAACGCTGGAACCAACATTGATATTCAATAGGGGAGACGTTACTTTCACCATCTCTTGCCAGAGACGGTCACCATTCGCACACACAGTTTGCACTTGCCAGTCACACAATGTAATGAAAAGTGTTCGTTTCTTTTTGTTGTTTCTTATTTTCTGGCAAGTTGTGCTTTTCCTAAAAACTAAAAATATCCACAGATTTGATGTCACGCCATCCTCAACAACAAGGACATTTCAGCAGTTGATTTGGTGACACTGAGGCGTGAACCTGGTTCATCTTAACGCTCTCTGACGCCCTGTTGCCATCAAAGCATCTCTGCGTGAATCCCCCCCCCTGCTCTCCTTAACCTCCCTCCTCCTTCCTCTCTTCTGCTCTGTCTCCTTCCCCCTCTTTCTTAACTACACCTTCTGCCACTTTCATCCATCCATCCAACCACTCCTCACTCACCACCATCCCCTCCCCCCGGCCTAGCTCTTTCTAGTCAAGAGCTGCCCGCAGATCAATACTCATAGAAGTTTCATGAGGACAGACCCTCGACTCCCGTTTCACAATAAAATGTGAACAGAACGAGAAAGACAGAAGAAAAGAGGAGGGGGGTGTGGCAAAGACAAAAAGCGTTCAACTGACTGAATGTGTTTTTTTTTTTAATACAATGGTGACATTTTCCAGTTTTCTTTTGGCAGTTTTGAAACAAAAGAGAGCAAAGGTGGGAGAGGGCGCGGGGAGAGAGAGAAAACAAGGGTGAAGCTGGGTAGATGAAAGGGCAGACAGGGCTGATGTAAATGAAGAAGAAGAAGAAGAAGAAGAAAAAGAGGTGGAGGAGAGGAGGTGTGGTGAGATCGATTCTCTGGCCAGCCAGCAGTTCAATACCACTGAATTATTGCTTCATTCTTCCCCTTATGAGATGAGATCTCTTTCTCTCTGGCTCCTCTCCTCTCAGTGACTTTCTGTGTGTTTGTACATGTGTGTATGTATATGTGTGTATCTGCATGTGTGTATCAGTATATGTGTGATCCACTTACGGGCGGATCAATACTTTACAATCTGGTTTTAAAAGTCCACCTTTCTGTCACTCATTTTATGTGTGTCTCTCTTTCTGTTTGCTGTCTCTCCCTCCCTCTCTTTTTATTTCAGTCTCTCTGTGTCGGAAAAATGAAAGTTGAGTTTCTTGTAACAGAGAGAAAAGTCTAAAACTGTGACGCTCTTCCAGCTTTCACTAGAACTTTCTTCTCCATGGTTGAGATATGGATTTTCTTATGCAGCTGCATTGACAATAAATCAGCTCTCTGTGTCTGTATGCGAGGTGTGTGTTCATGTGCTCGTGTGTAACATCTGTGTGTGGGAGAGCATTTATTGATTGTCACTTTGTACCATTGTATTTTCATAGGGCTGTGTGATGTCGAGAATGTTAATTTTTCCCACCAGGCCGATGAAGCTGCCATACGGCACAATATGTATATGTGTGTGTGTGTGTGTGTGTGTGTGTGTGTGTGTGTGTGTGTGTGTGTGTGTGTGTGTGTGTGGTAGACCATCTGTTTACCAGATTACTCAACATCTTTCCCTCATATCTCTCTGATTTACAATTACTTTCAACTCCTACCCTTGTTTGAAAGTGTGTATGGTAAGTTGTGTAAGACACAACCACATGCAAGGGGCGGCTTTGTGTGTGTTAACGTCGTTGCATGTGTGTGTGTGTGTGCGTTTAATTACTCGGTTCTTACACCCAGAGGCGACCGCTGCTAAGAAGCACTGAAAAACCTCAACAGCCAATCAGCTTCCACCGCGGTGACCTTTCACCGGCGGCTTCCAGAAAGAAGTCGACCTTTAGGCGAGGTCAAGGTAACCGCAGTAACGGATCACGTTTCCTGGGTCACATGTTGAAACGATCAGCCAATCACGAGGTCACGGGGGGTCATCTGCAGCCAATAGGAGATGCAAGGAGACACCAGACGGACCAATTACCAGCCGGCTAGCCTCAGGGTCAGACCAAAATGTTTTGACTGAAGAACATTGAAGGAAGCACACAGGCTCCGTACCCTTTTTCCGTACAAAGGAACTACCAACACGTAGCACAACTGCCTATGAAAAGAAAAAACACTTAACTTGTCAAAGTTTTAAACAAGAACAAAATCCTGCGTCTGTTTTATTTCACTCATTTCTTGTGCTAACAGTTTTTTCACAGTTTGACTTCTTCTTGCCTGCTTGTTTTTCTTCTTTGTTTAAAAAAAAAAAAATATCTCATTCTTTGCATGTGACTTAAAGCATGTTGAGTTAATTTTATAAAACATGCTACATGCATTAAACTCGTCCTGCCTTAATTCAGAACAAATGACTGTAAGCTTGAAACACAAAACTCATCTCTTTCTTTGGCATTTTTCAGGAGCTATTAAAGGGGAGCTATTGTAAATAAATATTAGAGAACATAAACGACTCTCTCCCTTAAACTCAAACGAGTGATGTGATCAAGTATAAAGTGTGTAGCTGCTCTACAGACAAAGAATTGGAAAAGATGCTATAGGGGACACTGAGAGCACTAGAATGATATGGGAACATTTTCTGTTTGGAACTGGCAACACTATGATAGAATAAAAGTAATATGGGTTTAAAAATTAAAAAACAAAACCGGTCTCCATTCATTATCTATGGAGCAGATCCAGGCTTTATACCTGAAGACACCGCAAGTTCAAGAGTTACTTTTCTGGTCTCACCGAGAGAGAGCAGCTCATGTTCACTAATATTGATCGAACTTTCCAAGGCCATTGAAATAACATATTGGTATTTTTAATTTAGGTGGTGTTCCTCTTTAAAGCTTTCATGGACCTGACGCCAAACATTAAAACTGAAGATTTACTCATGGTGACTTTTTTCCCGTCTGTATTGATCAGGTTTAAATCCTCATCTTTATCTTTGGGTCATTAAATGACTCCAAAGAATTTATACAGCGGCTGTTTTTCTTATCTGTCTTTTTTCTCTGGGAATGACGTCATCATTACGCTGTGATGGAGTCATGTTGAGCGGATCAATACCAGACATCACATCACCTCCATCCATTTCCACAAATATGTGCTCTCTCGCACACACACACACACACACACGCACACTCTCTTTCTCATTCCTCTCCTTTTCCTCCTTGACGGAGGTTAGCAGGAAAACGTTCATTCACAGTCAACAATCTGGTCCGAAATCACACACTCTTGTTCCAACAGTGTGTGTGTTCAACTCGTATATGTGTGTGTGTGTGTGTGTGTGTGTGTGTGTGTGTGTGTGTGTGTGTGTGTTTTAGTGTGTGTGGGAGTGTTAGTAAACTGGGTGTTCTGGATGATTTCACTAATAGTTTCAGTATGGAGAGCTATAAAGAGCAGACTGTTTAATTGTATCTGGTTTTAACGAGCCTCTGATTATGGCAGCATTCTAACGAGTGTGGGTCGTTAATGTTGACTAATCTACAGTCATTAGTTCAACACTGTCTGGCCTGAGAGTGAACTGCAACTCATAGACGCTATTCACACACACACATGCACGCACACATGCAGACACAGACGCAAACACAGCACACAGGCAAAAGCTCTTAAATATGCAAACACACATTTAGAAAAAAAGAAAACCGCACATACCCTCTAGAAAATAGAAGAAACATCACGACAATATACTTAACTCAAGAGCGCGTACTACTCGTGCGTTTGTACAGTATGTGTGTGTGTGTGAGTGTGTGTGTGTGTGTGTGTGTGAGTGTGTGTGTGTTTGTGTGTGTTGACATACCTGTGTATATGAACCTTCCTGGTGTGCCTTTGCAGAACTGTTTGGACTTGTAAGACAGAGTGACCTCGACGACCCCGGGGATGTGTCTGGGTGGCGTCTGCACCCGGATGGCGTGCGGCGTGATCAACTAGAAAAGGAAGGAAAAGGGTGGACCGAGAGTCAGTACACAAACACAGATCAGGGGAAAATAATGTACCTCTCTATAAGGACAGTGCAACTGGTGTTGGGTCGGTTGTTACAGAAAATCACTACAAACACTGATGCCTAGTTCTATTGTTTTCACCGTGCATTAAAATACGTATTTTTTCCTTTACATTTGACCCAACTGGATCCAGTTTTGAGTACTGTATCTTATTCTGTATGAGCATTCATGCTGCAGCTCCACTCTAAAGTTCAATTTAGTTAATAGGTCAGATATGTTTAACCTTTGCACTTGCTAATGCGGTGAAAAGCACCTCTAATGTTAACGGATCTGTATTCACGTTTGGATCTGATGCATCAATCTGATAAACAAGCTGAAGTTGATTTTTGCATTAAAGACAGTTTCATTTTTTTTATTTGAACTAACAATTAAGGGGAGGAGGTACTCTTTTACCCAATGTAGAATACATTTGAAATCTTGTGTATGGATTTGTATTAATTATAATCCTGTAAATCATTTTTTTTATGTAATACTGGACTTTTTACCTACAACAGTGTTTTGTAATCTCATGTAAAATGGAGTTAATGTTTGTCATGCCACAAAAATAAAAATCAACAAGCCACATTAGATATAATCTGATTCCCCAGCATCTGTGTTATGCATAAGGAATGGTTCTATTGATCTGTGTTCAGATTCAGATGACTTTACTGTCCATTAGATTTGTATGAAATTGAATTTTGTCTTTCATACTCAACAGTAATGCATCTTAAAATGTTCTTAAAGTGACCAAGTGGTAATAATAACAGGGATTTCTTCCACTTGAAGTCCATTTAAACATCAGAACAATGCACGATGCTCAGCTGAATTTAACAATAACTAAATAATGAACATAAAAATAAGTGATGATGTTGCAGAATGCCCTAAAAAGCGGACTTAATGACAACTACAAACTTTTTAGCATCACATTTTAATGGAGAGTTTTCGAAAATAGTTTTTACTATTTGGCCCAGGTTTGAAAAGTCTGCAGGTAGGAGGCAGAGCTGCAGACAAACAAGACCTGGCAAATGTGCAATCGCTTTTTCCGCTGACAAATTTCTCAAACTGTGGTTTCTTGCTTTTGGAATCAATAATCAGGTTGAGCGCGTGTGGTTGGCCAGAATCCAATCAGAATCCAGTCTGAGGAACGTCAAGAGAGCTGAGTCAGTTTGAACTGAACTGAACTGAGGCTGTACACATGTTAGTGTGTGTAAGTGTGGCTCTCAACACTGTAAACAAACCCCTCAGCTCTTAACACACAGACACACACACACGCGCGCACACACACACACACACACACACACACACACACACACACACACACACACACACACACACACACACACACACACACACACACACACACACACACACACACACACACACACACACACACACACACACACACACACACACACACACACACACACACACATACACAGTGGGTGTTGTTGTTGGAATGGAGCCATGGTCGCTCAGCGCACACGGTGAGTGGAGTCAGAAGACAAATAAACATTCTGTGGAGGAGTTGCGCTGGGGAGAAGTACGACAGTGAGCTCTGTGTGTGTGTGTGTGTGTGTGTGTGTGTGTGTGTGTGTGTGTGTGTGTGTGTGTGAGTGAGTGAGTGAGTGAGTGTGTGTTTTCATGAGCATTAAGCTGATGGCTATCAAAATCTGCTGATCTGATCAGTATTCCACAGAGAAAGAGACAGAGGGAGTGTGGGTGAGGAAGGTGGAGAGGGGCGGCGGTGGCTTGTTGGTGGGGACTCATTAGAGAGGCAAACCTCATTTAGACAAACATTAATACGTAAACATTCACATGATCACACATAGCTAAGAGCCCAACCATGAGGGAAAGTATGTTTTCATATTGAATTACTTCCAACGGTCCGAGAGGCAAAAGCACACAGTTGAGGGGTTGAAACAACATTGAGACAGGATGATGATTGCTGGCAAACTGACCTCGCTCCAAACCAGCATGGTACCGAAGATGACTTGGAGACCATCAAAGAAGTTGTCTCCTATGATGATGACTGTAGCGCCCCCCGTAGTCCACCCCTCACTGGGACTGATGGCTTTAATGCAAGGAGCTGCTCCTGGCAGGAAGGGGAGGAGGATTATAGTAGCCGAGAGAGAGAGAGAGAGAGAGAAAAAAAAAGCAGTAAAACAAAAATTAGAAGATTGTTGGCATTTGAGCTGCGTCTCTCAACATTTACTCTTGACATGTGAAACTTTACTCAACAAGTCACGGTTGGAGGGAAAACAACATTTACAGGCCAATCAGTCTCTAAACAGGAGGGGGAAATCTGGCTTGAAGCATTCTCATCCCTGTTGCATCTGCACCTCATATTTTTAACGCTACACCCTTGGCTTTAGGAAATCTTTCAGATCAGCACACCGCACGTCTACTCCAAATACACCGCAGTCCTATAGAGTCCTTCTCAGTTGGTCCTTCAGTAGTGAGCAAGTTTCTCCTTGTAAACTTTTCTACTGAGTGCAATGAGAGGATAAACAAAGCAAATAAGTGCCAAGGTTTTAGAATAAGTTTGGGTTTCTTTTCTTTTCATTTTCAAATGATAATTTATTCAGAGTTGAAGCTCTTTCTGTTCTCGCAAGCACTGATTAATAAAAATCTCCATTCAACTGAAAACGCAAAAACACATTGAAGCGCTGTAAAGAGCATGCTTAACCAACAGGCATTGATATAACCCTAACCCTGAGACAAAGAAGAGGCAAAAAAGATGTTGGTAAATCAGAAGCCTGAATAAAGATGTTATCCAAAGGCTACGAGGCTGCAACTGCGCACCAATTAGATAAAGGTGAGAATGATGCACACTCTGATGTTAGAGGCCAAACACTCAGTTTTCCCTGCATGACAACAGTAAACACACGAAATTTCTCACCCTAAACCCCTTCTCCTGCAGAGTTTTCCAAAATATCAGTTTTCAGTGACCTAAAACACAGTTTGCATGTTGATGAAAGGCCAAAATGCACAGAAAAAACTATGTTTCGAAAAAAAAAAGCACTGTAGAAAGCACTGTAGAAATAACACCCGGAGCAAAGAAGGGAATTAAGTGACGTAGTATAAGAGTGCTAAAATCCACGTAGGGAGGAGTACGTATTTATTGCGCATGTATTCAACGTATTGAAAGCAGGAGACATAGTGTAAGATGGTGAATCTCCACTTAAGGGGGTAGGCTGGGGTGATGGACAGGTCCCAAAACACAGGACCTTCACCCGGGGCGAGCGGGGTTTGTTTCCCACTAACGTTCATGTCCTGGACTCACTAAATCACACCATGGCAAACATCCAGGAAAGAACATGTTATCTGAATAACTGAATTTAACCAAAATCAAAACTCTTGCAAATCTTTTATCCCTCTCCTTAATGGACCATGAGATGCAGTTGAATGCTCTAAAACATTGTAAGTGAACATACAGAGTTTAGTTCTATCTAAAATACATTGTTCCCAAATGTCACAAACGATAACGTGCCAAAAACTTTGCAGGGCTTCGGGGACAGAGACGAGCAGCTAAAGAAAAAAATATTTTTTCTGTAATTGTTTGTGGTTAAACTAGACTTATATCAAAATCCTGATGAGAGACAGTTAAAGCTGTACTGTTTATTTACAGTTTGCTGATCCCGAAGCCCGACTGACATGAGATTATGGCAGTTCATTTTTAAAACCAAGGATATGACATGGATAAAAACACACACAGAAGGCTCAGTGAGCATCATAATACTTCAAACAGAATGGATACAGTCAGCTTTATGTCACTTCAGCATTGTGTGTGTGTGTGTGTGTATAAGCTCATATCCAATCCCATACAGCAACAATAAAAGCTTGTCTGTCAAACTCTCCTTAAAGTGTGTGTGATTATCAGCATCCATCTGAATTCCAACAACATCCTTTAGTCTGGGTGTGTTTATGAAAAAGAACCAAAATAATACTAGACTGAGCAAAACACACACACACACACACACACACACACACACACACACACACACACACACACACACACACACACACACACACACACACACACACACACACACAGACACACACACACACACACACACACACACACACACACACACACACACACACACACACACACACACACACACACACACAGAACATCTACAATGTGCATTGTGTGTGTGTGTGTGTGATGGGTTGGATTAGCCAGATGGAGGGGCAGGAATCACCTGATAGGATTAAACCATCAACCATCTGGTGGCCATGCTGCTTACGCACACACACACACACACACACACACACACACACACACACACACACACACACACACACACACACACACACACACACACACACACACACACACACACACACACACACACACACACTCACACACACACTCACACACACACACAAACACACACACAAACACACACACACACACACACACACACACACACACACACACACACACACACACACACACACACACACACACACACACTTGTGTTACCGTGTTCTAGGTAAGACTGCGTTCCTTCCACGGGGTCGAGCCTGCGGGCCCGTCGGCCATGTTTGGAGTTATTGTGGACAAACATGTTGTCGGAGACTGACAGGACATGTCCATCCACGCTCACCGTAGTCGATACCACCACCTGTACAGACAGAGTGAGGGGGGGAGATAGACGGCAGGAGGGACAAGAAAGTGGTGAGACAAAAAAGGAGAGAGTTGGGTGAGGCAGGGGCAAAGAGAGAGAGAGAGCAAAAGGAACGAAGAAAATAAAAAATAAAGAATTAAGTGTGGGTCCTAGAGATCATTGTGAGGAGGAGTTAAAAGCGTGAAACTGTGAAAAGCTCCTTAAATGTAACCCGTTATCTGCTATTACCATCACACTCAAGACGCACTTAGTCAGTGTGTGTGTGTGTGTGTGTGTGTGTGTGTGTGTGTGTGTGTGTGTGTGTATGTGTGTGGTGTCTATCCTCCTCTGTTCAATAGTTCCTGATGGGTCCAGCCCTTAATTATCTCCCAGGGAAACAGAGCTGTCTTCTCTGGTTCCACTACAATAGAGCTGCACAATTAGAGGCAAAGATACTGTCACACACTCGCTACCATACAACTCTCTCGTTCTCTCTGTGTCCTATCTCTCTCGCGCACACACACGCACATAGACGCAACAAACACACATATACAGTACATATTACACACACACACACACACACACACACACACACACGTGCCACTGTAATAAATCTATCAGTATCTCCTGGGCGTCCAATATCTCCACTCAGACTCAAGTGGTGTCTTCCTGATTGGGTTGTGGCCATGAAGATAAGGAAATCATAAAGACAGCACTTCTTTCTTTCTCTCTCTCTCTCTTTCTCTCCCTGCATTGTGTGTGTATTTATGTTCTGATTATTCAGGGTCAGGATCTCATGTTTCCTGTAAAGGCGCTAGTAGCTTATTTACCTACAGACATACACACACACACATACACACACACACACACACACACACACACACACACACACACACACACACACACACACACACACACACACACACACACACACACACACACACACACACACACACACACACACACACACACACACACACACACACACACACACACACACACACACACGTTTTTATGAGTTACAACAACCATAAAGTGTGTTAAATAAAATTGTTGTTGTGAGTAAAAATAAAAGTGTGGTGGTTCCTACCTGGAACCTCCTCATGTCTCGTGGGTTTCCTGCGTTTTTTAGACAGTTCTGGTTGCACTTGAGGAAAAACTTGAGGAAGAATCTGCAGAGACAGAGAGAACAGGTGATATTTGAGGTTAACATTAGACCAGAGTGAAGACTATCCCCGTGCTGTCCTTCAGGATGTGAATTACATGTCATTCTCCAACATCCAGCACAGACAGAACTCAAAATACAGATGGATCCATTCATATTTCATACTGTTGGAAAGTCAAAATGGATTTCCTTGTGGATGTGTGCAACATGTTTTTTTTTTGTTCTCACATCCACACCAACTGCTTTGAAATGCACACGTGCGCACACACACACACACACACACACACACACACACACACACACACACACACACACACACACACACACACACACACACACACACACACACACACACACACACACACACACACACACACACACACACACATACACACACACACACACATATATATACACATATATAGAACGTACAAGAAGGCAAATGGAGCAACACATACCAAAACTGACTGTGACTGAGCCGGTTTAAGTTTGACTCAAAGTTTGAGACTTATACATACTTCCAAGAGATTTTCTTGCCTTCGTCTTTTTTCAACTTAACTTTCTATTTTGAAGGCCCACTGCAACTGTATTTATATTAAGGTTTCAAAATGCTTATTAAGATTCATGAACAATTTCTAAACTACTCTCAACACGTGAAAAGACAGATTTAAAAAAACAAAAAACAAAACAACATATCTTGCCAGAGTTGTCCTTACACTAACCCTGATGTCAAATAATTAAGAAAGGGGGAACTATCTTGACACTGGGCGTTTGAAACAGGACCATATGTCATGAATCTATATTACAGAATAAATCAAACACACAGATGGCCATCAACAGCTAACAAACACATTCAGGTTTTGTTTTGGTGTGAGCCAGCTGGCCAGCCTGGCAGAAGCAACAAGGCACACTTGCAAAATAACACACACACACACACACACACACACACACACACACACACACACACACACACACACACACACACACACACATTTGTATGTTTGCTACATCTGTGTGTGTGTGTGTGTGTGTGTGTGTGTGTGTGTGTGTGTGTGTGTGTGTGACAGCTCAATAAAAGCAACACAACTTTGCACGCAGGGATATCTTTCCTCTACATTCTATAAATCTTTTCCATGTCTTTCTCCTTTTTTTGTTGCACAGTGTATTCATGCAAAACATTGTTTTGTCTTTTTATGAATGATTGAATTTCCTATTATTGACTAATGAGACAGAAGCAAACACATCTGAATCTAAAGAGCATCCTGGAAAATGGTAAAGCATTCAAAGGGTCGTCAAGTTCCACAAAATTTTGCTTAAAAAGCTTAAATGTTGGGTTTCATCACATTGTGTCCACCCTTGGTGATTATCTTCCTACGGTTAAAGTCCATATTTAAATAAAACTATTTTGCATCACCTCCAGTCCCTCGTGGCAGAGCCTGGTGCTCTGCTGTTTAAGAGATGACAGCCTTTGTACTGGACCACCAGAACAAAGCAGAGGTGGGTGCTGTGTGTGTGTGTGTGTGCAAACATGTACTCCACATGTGAGTGTATGTGCGTGTGTGACGGTGCAGCACAGCCCAGTGGCAGGTCTGAGTGTAAAACTCTGCGTTAACGAGCT
>NC_139839.1:11514032-11519032 GCF_963691815.1 Echiichthys vipera | reverse complement strand
TTTATTCTCAGATAGCGGTGTTAATTCTGCAGCAGGTCCAGTAATGCTATCATTGACTTTCTAATTCACAAGCACCTCCTACCACTAATTAACCACATCCATGTTGCTGTTATTAGCTAATTACAAGACTGGACACATGCCCGGTTAATTAAAGCTATTAAATGTGTCTGTGTGTGTTTGTGTGTGTGTGGTTGCATGTGTGTGGGAGCGGGTGTATAATAAGGCATTTCAGGAGTTAATGTTTTAATGACACATTGTAACCTTCATTGCAACAGACCACGTGACGCAGCCCCCACTCTCACCAGTACAAAACCACCGCTGCTCCCTCTATTCCCAAATCAATAGCCAAGGTCATTATGTGCAGCTGAATCATATGTTTCACTAAAGTTGCTGCGTGTTAATAATATTTCAACAGAGTTGCAAGAAAAAGCTTCTAATTTAGCTCGTTTAGTCAACACTGTCATCCATCATGGTGAAAACACAAAAGACCCCCCTGACTCTCTGCTGTTTGGCTTTTCTCTCCTCATCGTCGCTTTTTTCCCCCCTCATCTCATTTTCTCTCCTCCGCAGCACCTCCTCCCCATTCATTTTCTATCCTCTTCTCCTCTTTTGCTATCTCCTCCTCTCAAATACCTATCTCTTTTCTTTCCTCTCATTACCAGAGCAGCTTTTTCTTCATTTGCACTCTCTAATCCTCTCTCCATACATCTGAATATTCATGGATTGTTTTGTTTTGAATATTCAAGAGCCAATTAACATGCTGTTCATGAATAATTAATGCTTATTATTTTCTCCCTTTTAAATTTTTAATAATTAAATTCTATAAATCAGAAAACAAATGGCTATTTTTTCCTCAGTAACTTTCTAACTGTGTGTGTGTGTGTGTTTGTGTGTGTGTGTGTGTGTGTATCATGCTGACAGACTATTTAACAACAGCTCAGGAACTCTCTCTTTCATCTGCCAACAGTCTATCGTCCTGCCATCCAACCAAAGAGTGTGTGCGAGTGTGTTCACACTCATGAATAAATGAACTTGTTAAAGAGAGATGAAGGGGAGGAAGGAGACAGGTTCTGCTGTCCTGTTCAAAACTACCTGATCTGGCACACCGCTAAGCATGCTGAAACACAAACACACACACACACACACACACACACACACACACATACACACACCAACATGTTCACACATAACATTGAAAACATAGAAAAAAAATCAGTGCGTCACCCACACCATAGAAATAACTCAACAATGAGATGAGTAGTTAAAAACAAATAATGTGTGTGTGTGTGTGTGTGTGTGTGTGAGCGAGCGAAAGATGCTACCTTGTCCCCCTTAAGTCTTATGAATACAGCTGCCTTCACGACAGACATCATTCCTTTTAATCAGCATCGCTGCTGTGATCAAAGAAGTACTACCTCCACAGAAAGTGACAGCAAGAGATGGAGTACAATGGGAGAGTCCTCACTGTGTGTGTGTGTTTGTGTGTGTGTGTGTGTGTGTGTGTGTGTGTGTGTGTGTGTGTGTGTGTGAGAGAGAGAGAGAGAGAGAGAGACAGACAGAGGCAGAGAGAGACAGAGAGAGAGCAACATTGACTAGTACCTGAACAACAGCAAAGCCATCATGTCTATGCTGTCACTTAAGTGAGGTCTTGCAATACAATCTGAGACCTTTTCTCTCTCTCTCTCTCTCTCATTCTCTGTCTCTCTCTCTCTCTCTCCTTCTCACTCTCTTTCACTCTCTCTCACACACACAGCTCTGACAACTGTCAAGTACCTACCTCCAACTGGGGTGTAGGTAATTAACCAGACAAAACAACTCACAACACCTCACAGATCAAGTACACAGAAGAAGTACAAGGAAGACACACGACATAAACAGAAAAAAAAGGAACAAGAAGAAACGAGATGCTCTGACTACAAAACAAGCCAGAACTCCTAAACAAGGAGCTCCACTCAGGAGGAGTACAGACGACTGTATAATGATGGAAATAGAAACAAATCTGCACTCCTCTCCTGACTTTGTGTTAATTTGTCTTTACATCTAAAGTAACAGGCACGTTTTTACAAGAACACCACCATTAAAACGTGCTACATCATCACCTGCAAGTCATATTTATTCTAATTTTAAATGGTACTCTGCACTCTACACTGTTAATGGGATTGGCAGCTCTTACTGTATTCACACTTAGATTCATAACATCCCTCTCAATGTTTGCACACAGCAGAGACAGCATAAATGGTTCTTGCATAATCAGAGCCGTCATTTCCGCAGTTGGTGAAACCAGTGAAATATGACAAGGGAAAATAGAGAGATGATCTCCAACATATGCAAAGATTGAAGAGACGATTATTGACTGAAGAGATAGTTATGTCCTGTTTGTTCTAGGAAACAAAGGATTTTTATACTCATCTTGAGACATAGCATACCGCTCGTGTGAATCAGAAGTTACCAGTTGTTTTGTTCTCGCTGTGTTTCAATATTTTGCAAGAGATTTAACAATGATATATGCAAAGGTCCTCCAAATGAAGCGACAAAATACGTTGTTCGTAAACTGCCCTGTAGAACAACACATCTAAGCGTTTTCTGAACTAACATCCTTTGTTTGGTCAAATCACTGCTGAATAATAAATCAGGTTTATGACATCACAACGCTGTGGTTACGGTAAAGACAACAGGGTTAGGTTTATGGGAAGTTTATGGTTTGGGCTAAAGGAAATACTCAGTTAAGCTTTTGAAAACATTGTGGTTTGGGTTCTAAGTTCTTTGTTAAGGTTAGGGAACCTTCTTCGTAGCTACAGTAATTACCACATGGTTAAGGTGAATGAAGGACTGCGGTGATGGTTAAAAGAAACCAAAACTGGTGGTTTTAAATGGGAAATGAACTGCGGTTTCCTATGTTAAAGTCCAATGTTTTTCTCTATAATACTGTTACAAGAAGCCTGTGAATGTTCTCATTCGTCCAGGTCATCATTATCCTCAAAGCAATTTCAGTCAAAAGCAACTGGACTGGTTATTTGTCTAGGAAGACGTTTCACCTCTCATCCAAGAGGCTTCATCAGTTCATGTACGCATCTGACCACGCTGGGACTGGCCCGAGTCCGACTATAATACTGTTACTCAACTTCTCAACTTCTCAACTTAATTACTACGGCCACTAGAGGTCCTCGTCATTTTAACGTAAGCAAATTCTTTTGACCGTCATTTCACTTAGGAAGGAGGTCAACATTTTGAACACAGTGGCGTTTCTTTACATCAAGTAAAAGAAGGTGTCACAATGAGTTTTCCAACAATGTGTGAAGAATTTAAAGTTACAATCGGTAGGATCTTTGTTTTGTTCTTTTTTGGCACCTATAGCTACATTACTAGCAGTAATTGCAGGTGTGTTTTTCGATCGCCCTTACCAGAAATCCAAACAGAGTCATCTATGTGATGTCCTTCACATGGCAGTTGCCCTCTTCTGAACGTTGATTTTTTCTCTTTCTCTGGATTTGTCTTTTTTTTTTTAGTTACGGAGTGTCTGGGTGAAAATAGCCTTTGCCGCGTGATCTGGCTACTTACACCTGACCCCACATCAACTGCCTTAAAGAGCGTCAAAGTGTGGTATTGTGGTATTGTGGTCAAGAGTCAATGGTTTCAATCCAGCCTGGGACGTAACTTAAAATTTTGTTGACTCATTATTTTCACAGTTTGGTTAGATTTAGGCAACAAAACTACATGATTAGGTTGAGGCATCAAAACTACTTGGTTAGTTAAAACAAACAAAAAATAGCCTTTTAATTATTCCTCCATAGTCATCGCCCCTTTTTTTCCCGTTTGTTCAGCCGAGGTACGGCCATAGTTTACTAGCAATGCTGGCATGTACGCCGCTTCACACACAAGGGAGTTTAAGAGCGATGTCGGTTGCATTAGCTCTGTCTACCCTCTGCCTGACCAAACGCTGCTGGGTGATGGGAAACATGTCACTAACTGCACTGCTTGACGTTGTTCTCCATTTGCTCAATCACCATTCTGTTACCTCATTTGGTGATACATAATAACGGAACAGACATTTATTTAATTGAAAATCTTCACGATTATTACTTTAAATAAAGGCCTTGCCTGAAGGCCTCTTATACTAAGTCAGTTATGTCTAAATCTCATAGTAATGGTTTTTAAAGGATTGTACTGGTGCTGCAGGACCTAACCAACGGGGATGCACAGAGAACAGACTTTGTATTGTTGGGTGTATGATTTAGAGTGAATTCACTTTTCACTTTTGAACATCCTGTTTGGTAAATGGACAATGAGAAAACCACATTGTTATTTTATTTCACCAAATAACAAAAGCATCAAGTCAGTAATTTTCCTTGTTTACAGCACACATTAAGACTTGTCATAAAGGAAAGGCACATGTGTTAATAATCTCAGCGATGGCTCTGTGTTATTCAAGTGTCCCACTAAGTCATGACAGTGTGACAGTGAGCCAGCATGCACAATAGTAGGACCCAAAACCGAAGCAGCTCTTTCTACTGTGACATGTCAAAATGTCTTCCATTAAAATGTTCTTCTTTCTTTCTTTCTTTCAATCAATTAAACAAAGGAAAACAATTCATAATTTAAAAAAAGCATGACCCAATTTAATTAGAGCCTTCGTTCAATTAACAGTTTCCCCCCTTTGTTCTCTGTCATGGGTGGATGTTATCATGATGACAAATATCACCACAGATGTGTGCGTGTTATAGTGTGTGTGTGTGTGTGTGTGTGTGTGTGTGTGTGTGTGTGTGTGTGTGTGTGTGTGTGTGTGTGTGTGTGTGTGTGTGTATTAAAGTGTGTGCATGCATCTGACGCCCTGACTATTGCCAGTGCTATTTCCTGTTATTCTAAGTCTCCCAGTGTAAAAGAATCGCAGAGGCAGAGTGTAAAACACTAATTAGCTCCCACTCAGACAAACCAAGATTGCACAGGCAGTGTGCATACATATTTTTTTTTATCCTTCTCTGTTTAATCTCCCTGTTGTTTCC
>NC_139839.1:11506532-11511532 GCF_963691815.1 Echiichthys vipera | reverse complement strand
TTCCTCAGGTGGCCCAAAAGATACAGCAAATTTAAGCATTTTTCTTGCATTTGTAACAATTATTTGTTCAAATGTCCATTTTTACTTACATTTTGGTCACTCAGGGTTGTTTGGGAAATATACTGCCCTCTAGCGGCCAAAGAACAATTAATGCAACTTTAAAGAGTTCAAGTTACAGAGTTTCCCCTTTCATTACACGGCTCAGGTGCACTGCCTAAGTGTTTTTATGTGCTGCCTAATTGTATGAACGTAAAAAACAATATGGAAAGCATCTGGACAAAGAGCTGTCAGATGCGTCAGCTCGTTGTCTTCTGCACATGAGCACTGATGGTTCACGCACATAGTGGCACAGACAGTGTTATAAACTTACACACAACATTCATGTTACGCTTAGTTATATGTTAATTAAATAGTACATTACTTTTCATAGGTATAAGTACGAACAGTGAATGAGAGCAGACTGAGTTAGTAGAGTGTAGAGAGTTGGGATATAATTTGGCATTTCCAATAGAGCATGGTTGTTGTGTAATTTATCCATTCATCCCATGCCCTCTACCTCCTCATTTAGCAAGGTGGATGATTGCGATGTTGGTTAAGCATGTGTGATAAGCACTTGCACCGCACTATGTCACTTTTGAACAATTAAAATCAATCGAATTCCCCTTAAAATGATTCCCCTTCCACATTGCCATTTGTGCTCTTACTGCCATAAATGTAGAATAGACTGAGTAAGCATCCAAGAATGGAGTCAAGTTACTATGATACACTCACACATCATGCTCCTCCTTCCACTGTCCCTTTTTCCATGCACTCTTCTTCCCCACCTCCCCCCACTTTACTCCCACTATCTGGCATTTTAATGCATCCATAGTCATGCTAATGATCCTCAGAATTCAAAATAATTTCTTCTTTGTCCCACTCTGCCACTCAGCACTGATAGAGGAGTGGTATCTCTCTCTCTTCCTCCGTCTCTCCCTACACACTGACAGGATGTGATTTTGAGTCCTGTCAGTCTATCCGTCTGTCTTTCTACCACGCTCATTCTGTGTGTCAGATTAAGGAAGGTAAGATGTCGAGAGTGCTGACAGGGCATGTTGGGAGGAGAGGAGAGGAGTATGCGTTTTACATTATGAGTGGTTCCAACCTTTCCATTCATGCTGGTTGACCTTTCCATCAGTAGGTAATAGAGAGGAGAATGTCCTTTACTATAAAGGCTGGATGTTAAGTCACGCTCCTCTCTGCCCCAAAGAGAGAGGAGAGCACCTGATGTCACCCAAGCACAGCCCGGGGTGAGAGACTGTATGTGTGTGAGTGTGTGTGTGTGTGTGTGTGTGTGTGTGTGTGTGTGTGTGTGTGTGAGGGTGATTGGGGTGTAGGGCATATGGTGGACGGATATTATGGAGGGGGGTAGTTCTACTACTGAAAATGTGTGTGTGCGTGTGTGTGTGTGCCTGTGTGTGTGTATGTGTGTGTGTGTGTGTGTGTGTGTGTGTGTGTGTGTGTGTGTGTGTGTGTGTGTGTGTGTGTGTGTGTGTGTGTGTGTGTGTGTGTGTGTGTGTGTGTGTGTGAGGGGTGGAATGGGATGGGAGGGAACAATATTGCTCTGCCAGTGCAGGTCATTGTAGAGAAAACATAAAACATAATCATCCATTAAAATGCAGCTTCACACCCTACATCACGTCCACGACGGAGCTGCTCCCGTAAAAGCTGTATGTGTGCGTGTATAAAACACACACACACACACACAAACACAGAGAGACATATATATTCACATGTGCATCACTCAGCTATGATAGATCTAGGTCTAAAAAGCCTAGAGAGAGACTGAAGATGTGTTTCTGGAGGTTTGAGGTAGGTCAGAGAATATGTATATATAGGGGTGGGTATATATATATGTTAAAAAAAATACCCACCCGCCCCATACTGAGCAGTCTTACGCCTCCAATATATACCTGTATATATATATATATATATATATATATATATATATGTGTGTGTGTGTGTGTTTGCATATAAACAGTGAGAGCAGTTGGTGTGTGGCAGTGAAAAAGAAGATGTAATGTACTAAATAATATATGATACTTTCACTGCATGGACTTTACACTATAGTTATAAATTTAGATTACAAGTTAAACCATTATGTCTAAGGAGAATCTGAAAACTAGTTTCATAACACCAATTTTCAAGGCAAAAGAAGACATGTAAACAAAAGGCCAAATTTAAATTATTCAAAATGTCTGTTAAAGACACATTAGCAGCAGTGTTTTTACATTGGTAAAACAGTGCTATTCAATGTATTTGGATTATCATCAGTCGAACAAACACAAGGTCAGACGGGCTCTGATAAATAGAATCGCTGGTAATCGACCTATTATATTTAAATCATGGAGCCGTGTCATCCTTTAGAGGTGGGTAGAGTCAATTACACTGGATTACAGCTGATGACAGTGATCAGAGCTATATTCATCTGCCAAGAAACTGAGAATCTAAACAACCACTTTTAAACCCCACAGTGAGGCCAAGTCTCTATTTCAAACTTACAAGCTTATTGGTGTCACACTAACGCACCAGTACACAAAGGCGTCCCTGCACACACACATGTACACAAAAGTCTTGCTGTGACACCATGGTACACTGTAAATCTCCACTGATTGAGGGTAAGCGGGCTTCAGACGGCTTTGCGTATAACTAGCTCCAGCCCAGCAGATCAGAATGGCTGGCAGCGAGCTTACATGTTTGTCATCTAAAAAATATTCACCCTCCACTTAGCCAAGAACACAACCCAAACAATAGACAGCCCGTTAACAATGTACCATTATCCAGAGCATGATGCGAGGAGGGGTGTGTGTGTTTGTGTGTGTGGAGGGGGAAGAGGGAGAGAGCAAGAAAAAGAGCAACAGAGCGAGTAGGAAAAAAAAGAGAGAATAAAGGCAGAGAGATGAGAGGGAGGATTGCAGAGAGACCAAACTGTTATTTAAACCAGGCGGCCACGAAAACATCACAATAAATAACTCGGCTGTTTAGTCTCCACCTCAGACGCTGGGGGAGCGACAGAGCGCAACACGCGCCGGAGAGGGAGGGAGGTGAGAGAGGGGAGAGTTAAAGGGATTGGGGAGAGATAGAGTGGTGGGAGGAGGGATGGAAAAAGAGATAAAACACATTACAAGATCGCTCTGTGTTGTCAGACTCAAAGGAGGATCCAGGATCGTCTCTCCTCTTGACTAATGAAAGGAGCAGCTTCACAGTCAAGTACCAGGACGCATGCCTGCTTGCGAACACACACAAATGCGAACACACGTACACTCTTAGCCTTTAGAAAACAACCGTACATACATTTAGCTCACATTCACATGACAGAAAAGGTTTTTAGTCAGTTGTTTAGCATCAATGCGTCTGTTCGCGTTAAAGCTCAATCTCACACCTTTATTTTTCTGCAACACATGCGCGCACACTCGCATCCAAAGACAAACACACAGATAGACACACACGCACGGAAGCCCTTTCCTCGTCCTCAGCAGAAATGAATGGCAGCGAGGGCACCTTTGACTGCACAGAGCGCCGGCTCGCCAGCCAAGGCCGTTGATGAGAGGAAAATAGTGCTAATGCAGCAAGGAAGCTGTTCTTTCCCAATTAAGCCAATAAAACACATGCTCCCCTCCTTTCTGTAACTGCCTAATAAGCCATAAACACAGCTGAACATTTATAATTCTGGCTAGTCCATAAAAAAAGCACTTCCCATGTGTGTAAGGGTGAGGGGTGAGGTGTGCGGAGAGGGTGAAAGCGCTTTTTCTACTAAAAGAAATATTTAGTACCTCGCTGAATTAATGTGAGGGAGCGGGAGGTGGCGGGTGAGAAAGAGAGATGGAGGGAGGAGGAGAAGGAGAAGAGGGCTCTGAAATGTTTGGATGACCAAAGATGCTTCAGAATCTGCCTTCCATCATCCTCCCCCTCCTCCTGCTCCTTCGTTCTTCTGGGTTTAGGAGAATCTGAGGACGCTGATCTCCCTGTAGAGATGAGATGAACACCTTAACACATTCTCTCTCTCTCACACACACACACGCACGCACGCACGCACGCACGCACGCACGCACGCACACACACACACACACACACACACACACACACACACACACACACACACACACACACACACACACACACACACACACACACACACACGACCACCCATAAATAAGGGCAAGCACGCATGCATGCATACATTCATACACTACTGTATGTTCACATGCACATTTCTGGAGACAACAGTATGGAAATATTTGGAGTAGAAGGAGCGGAGAAGAAGGAGCAAAAATGAGGAGGCAAGGGCTGGAGGAAGAGGGAGAGAGAAACAAACTAGGGGTAAGAAAGAAGAGGAGGGAGAGCTGGAAGACAAATGAAAGAAGAATGAGAGGAGAAGGTCAGAAACACTATGAACAGTGGGGGTGGAGAAGTGGAAGCACTAAAGGTGAAAATGGTTGGGATAATGGGAGGAACATCAAAAGAAGAAGGTAAGGGATGGAGTGAGAGGGAGTCAGGAGTATAGGAGGGAAGAAAAAAAGGGGGTGAGAGGGAAGGAGGAGAAACCCGGTCATGTTCAGTGTGCTTTGTGTGCAGTTTCCTGGATCATGTTTGTGGCCTCCTTGCTTGCTGGCTCGGCCTTTCTCCTCCTGGGCGAGAGGAGTCGTAAACGCAGCGTGGGATCACAGTAAAACAGTTCCTAAAAAAGACATTTTCATTTACTAACTAAACGCAGGAGCTCTGGCCCCGGAGGGCGAGAGAAAACTTGGAGGGATGGAATAGACAATTTGGCAGATTTTGTACATTTATTATCGGACTCAGTTTAGTGAACATGCTGAAGGTGAAAAGGCTTTTACTTTTTTGGAAACAGTAATACATCAAATCAATTTAAAATGTTTTAGATTTATTTTCTTCCATTTTACAGTATATGAACACCTTCATAAGGTTTCAATCTATTGTCTTCTACAAACACATTTGCTTTA
>NC_139839.1:11494032-11504032 GCF_963691815.1 Echiichthys vipera | reverse complement strand
GGTTTTCCATTAGCAAAGGTTGTGAACTACTCACAAATGCATCTTAGTCCGGGCCATCTCATTTCACTGTAGATTTCCAGAGGGGCGTTATCAACAGTGCAAAGCAAACTTCTTCTGGACACAACTGGATAGACCAATCAGAGCCATGAAACATGACCTACAACCAATCAGAGCAACACAATTTCTCACATTACAGCTAAACAGTACACTAAAATGTGTGTCTGAAAACTACTATGCTGTACCACCCCACCACACATACACCGTAATATTTATGAAGTGCAGACGTTCTGCTTTGTTTGCGGGGGAAAGTGTCGTGTTGAGGATGATTTCACAACATTTTCTATTAACTAACAATCCCGCTGACACTGAGGGGGTACTGTCTGCAGTGAGAAAAGAGAAAAGGACCTGGCACTAAAAGTCAAGCTGAGCTGAACCATGCAGTGGAAATGAGACATACCGTATGTCATGCAGTTACCACGTCCCTACCCTCTTATTCCTCTGTTTCAAGATTTTTGAAGTATTCTGACCTGGAATTTGACTTTAACGATCTAATTAAATTTTGTTTTTATTCATTTTGAGCAAAATTCCTATGAACTATCGCATTATACTGATACACGTTGGTGTTGTGATTGTGGCAGACAACAACCACGGTGGAGTCCTGTAGCGTAAGCAACAAAAAAGATCAGAAAACTATGAAAATAAGGATCAAGGTGGAATTTTCAGAGTTTTCCTGTGAGACTAATTAAAACACTAATTAAAAATATATAGAGGAAAGGCTGCCAAAAACATGCTACGTCTAGTTTTCCCAGACTAAACGAGCATCATGAGAGTACAACAGGAGGTGATGTTTCTGGGCCTTGATGTCCGACATGTTGGACATAAGTAGCAGTACAAAAAGAAACAAAACTACTACACTTCTGTTGACCTGATTCATAATTGCTTGAGTAAATTAGACATTATATGGCCTTTTCTTTGTGTGATATTTAAGATACTTTCAAGAAACATATTGTCATAAAATACACTATAGAAATTGATGATATATTATATATATTAGATATACTTTAACACTCTGAAATGTACGTAGTTATGTATCAATATGACTTTTGAGCCTCTTTTCTTTTGCAAAACAAAACGGAAAATGCTCACCGATTTTATTACTGTGTATTTTATAATAAATTTGTAATAACTGTGTTCAGTCAGACTTTTGTTATTGTATTAAGTGCCCCTAACACCACATAAAGCAGGTATGTTTAATGTTTTACTGGCTCCTTTTTGTGAAATACAACCAGCATGTAAATAAACAGATACTCAACATGGACAACAAGTTCAAAGCCAATAATTAGCATAAAATAAAACACACATTTAAAAAAAAAAAAAATCACATAATCTCTCTCATTTATGTGTGGGAAAACAAACCGATCTAAAGTGGAGTGTAAATCTAGAGATCTAGAGTGGTGTAAATAAAGTCACACCACTCTCCTGAGATTTAATCGTAAACCTGAGGTGTGTTGCGTAACAGCAGCAAACTTGACAGATAAAACACAGGCTGTTAGCGCCCCCCCACACTCCTTCCCCAGTGTTTGACTAGACAGCAGTATCCAAACACAGGGACTCCTCACTACACTGACTTTACAAGGACTAATTACCGGCTGGCACTGAGTGCAGACAGATGGTAGAGAGAGAGAGAGAGAGAGAGAGAGAGAGAGAGAGAGAGAGAGAGAGAGAGAGAGAGAGAGAGAGAGAGAGAGAGAGAGAGAGAGAGAGAGAGAGAGAGAGAGAGAAAGGACAAGATATACTGTGTATTGTCGTTAAGTGTATGTGTGTGTTAGTTTGTGTGCATTCGTTAATTTGCGTCGATAATTTCCATCCACCCTGCTGCAGAGAAAAGAACTGCCTGAACATTACAAGTTGATGTCTGACGCCAGTTTCATTCATCCGCTGATTCTCACAACAGGCAAAATTTTAATATCAGAAAATTCCCCCCTTTGTGTTTGTCACAGTTTGATTACACCATGGGCCCAAATACTTAGGGATGAATACAAGAGCAGCAGGTTAGCATGAGGAGCTGTCAACAAGTCCTCAGAACAATATGACAAGCGCTTTTCAAGGCTAAAAAACTTCTTTTTTTTTTAGTTAAGTCTCACTACTCTCCTCTGCCTGGTTTACAGCAGCAGAAGGTTTTCAACAACAAAAAACTCCAACAAAGTTGGTGACTCACTAGTGAACACGGTGGAGCATCTAGCAACAACGTATTTCTCTCAGAAGTCGATGGAAACCAAAACAGAGCTAGCAGCTGTTCGCCACAACGCTTTGTAAGACACTAATATGTATACCAATGTCTTCGTTTGTAGGTCACTGTTGCTTTTGTGAAGTTGCTGTTGAGCAAATCACAAACACTACCAATGGGCTTTTTCATGAGAGACTCTCTGGCATGTTATGCCTGGTGCACAATAGAGGACAATTGGACCGATTTTGGATCCGATTCGCTCCTCCCAACAATCACGGGGGGCGCTTCTAATTATCTGCCCAAATCAGATCCAGTACTATGTGAGGGCTTTACAGACAGTGAACTGTGTCAAATTTTAAATATCAAACATGTTTAATATCGCTCTCCAGGGCGGCAGTAGCTCAGTCCATAGGTGACTGGGCTGGGAACTGGAGGGTTGCTGGTTCGAGTCCCTGTGTGGACCATGAATGGAGTGTGGACTGGTGGATGGAGAGGTGCCAGTTCATCTCCTGGGCACTGCCGAGGTGCTGTTGAGCAAGGCACCGAACCCCCAAGTTCTAACATCTCTCCATTGGTTGCATGTATATAGGTTCTGTGTAATTCGGGCCCGTGAGTGTGTTAAATGAAATATAATAGAGTGAAAATTGAATTTCCCCATTTGCGGGACTAATAAAGGAATTCTTCTTCCCCTTGTGCCACTCTTGTTAGCTCTTATATAAACCTCCAGAATGATCAAACACACGGCTTGAAATCCTGTAGTGTAAAAGGAAAAGAAACCTGCAATAGGCAACGAGAGAGAGCTGACCGGAGAGTGTCACCAACCGGATGTTACGTACTTGAGTAGGACAGAAACATGACTCTCAACCGAGCATTTTTTCCCTCTGAGCCAGGTGGACAGTAGAAAAAGAGGACATGCTTGTGGAGTTGTGACAACACTAAATGCTTGTTTCACATCCAAACTAAAATAAAGTTCTTTTAAGATTCTATTTTTAGGCTCAGGTGCTCTCCCTTAGTCCAAACCTCTCATGTGGTTGTCTTTCCTCTCATGCCCTCCCTCCACCTCTGCCCCGTCGTGCTCCTCCTCTCCTCCCCCTCCACTCTTTATTAAAGCCTTCTTTTTCGACCCTCCCTTGCTTTTCCAACCGGCCTCCCCCACCCCACCCCCTAGTTATCCCCTCCCTCATCCCTCTCCCTTAGCGCCACTCTCGTTAGCTGGGTATAAATCTCCAGAACTAACCCAGTAATTTAACCCATTAGCATCTCAGATATGCGGGTGGCACCTAAATTACGACAGTGCAGAATAGTGATGCATGTAGCCCCGGCTGGTGAATTTACAACCTCTCGTTACATATTCATCCAGCATAAATCAAGCGCTCCCCACTGACACGCGGCCTTATGGGTAGGCACGGGCCGAGGTGGAGGGAACCGTCTCAGAGACGTGAGTTAGTTAATCATGTGGAAATAAGAAGCATAACCCAGATTCTCACACACACTCATACACACACACACACACACACATACATACACACACACACACACACACACACACACACACACACACACACACACACACACACACACACACACACACACACACACACACATATACGGTTTTACACTTAAATGCACACCAACATGTGCACCCATAATAAACACAGAAGTTGATTCGCACTCCTTCATAGACACGCACTCCAGAATACACACACACAAACACTTTCATAAAATCTACGAGGACGCAAGAAATATATAAAGTCACATTAAAAACAACAACAACACTGAATCCACCACATATGTTTTGTGTTAGACCTGTTACCCACTTTCCCTCTTTTCCTCTAACTGCTCCAACCTCACACACAAACACACACTCCTGCCTAAATGAGTGTTTCCGTGCGTTGATTGGAAAGACAAAGAGCACAAGCAGCCACCACGGTGTGTGTATGTGTGTGTGTGTATGTGTGCTTGCATGTGTGTGTGTGTGTGTGTGTGTGTGTGTGTGTGAAGGCTGGTACGCCTCTGGTGTTATCTCAGCGCATGGTTTCAGCATCATTGCAGGGCGTCCAGTGGCGACAGCGAGTGAGTGATAACTGTAGTAAAAGTGCAGTAAACAGCCTGAGTGATGGCGGCTGTCGGCGGGGCCAATTGAGCGTGTGACATCAGCTGTGACACATCAGCGGAGAAACACAACGGTAATGACAGCATCGCCACGCAGCGCACTCAGGATATCTGTTACTGCTTAACAGCCGCCACACGCACGTATACACAAAATGAACATATAGTTACTGAAAGGGATAAATCTGACTTTCAGCTGCAGTTGTTCCAAAATCGTTCCTAAGACATGAAATTAATATTTCTTCATTTGTGTGTGTGTGTGTGTGTGTGTGTGTGTGTGTGTGTGTGTGTGTGTGTGTGTGTGTGTGTGTGTGTGTGTGTGGTTTGGGGAAAGGCCACTGGTATCTCAAAGCAGGGAAATCTAAGGTACGTAGGTTTGGGGGTAGTTAGGTAGGTGAAAGGTCAGAAGCTCGGTCTCTGGAGAGAGACAACAAACACTCCTGCTCCCAAAGGAAGAAACTCTGAGTATCATTACGAAACACACACACACACACACACACACACACACACACACACACACACACACGCACACACACACGCACACACACACGAACACACACGCACACACACGCACATACACACACACACACACTATATATATATATATATATATATCCATATAACATGTCGTGTTATAATGAGGTAGTCACCTTCTAAAAACTAATCCCCTGATGTCTCTCTCTCTTACTCTCACCTACCAGCCTCCCATGAGACCCGCTGACTGGGAGGGACTCACCATTAGACACAGGGACACAGACATGAGGACATGAGGGACACAGACTCACACAACACATCTGAATGGAGAATATGGTCCATAGTTAGACAATAATTAATGTAAAATCCAGGGTATGTCTGGAACATACACACCACATAAAGGGAAACACACTACTTGAAATTAATCAGTACTTGAAAAACACATGATTAAAGTACACACCGTATCTTCAATAGGACTTATATGAGACTTCTTTGCTTTGCAACACGCAAGGTAATCCCAATGCTTGAAGATGCATTTCAAACATGTTCAGCCAGTGGGAAATTTCAGTGTTTACTCCCGTGTTTCGTCATTATGAGCACTTCTCATGCTGCAAACATGCACTCCTGTGAGTGCTGTATCTTTATCAGAGAGACGTTTTTTTCCTAAGATAATATAAAATTGCATAATATAAGACATAAAGTTATTCATCCAAAAGTAAATGTCGGCCAAAGATGCTCATTTTAACAATTTGCATAGTATATTTTAGGATATACAGTTCTATTCCACCCAAAACAGTGAGGTTTAGATTTCATACACTGTAACCAGGACGATGTTTCAAGGCAGACATGCTACTGTTTTCTTTTAAATGAATAGTTATACAATTGGAAACTGGTCGGAGCAAACAAACGCATAACCCCATAAAACGGCAAACTGACGTTTTTACACTTTTGTGTGGACAAACCAAATGAGATGTGATGTGTTAATTAGTGAGCTTTATGAGGTGCTAATGGGTGGGTTTTTGTTACTCTTGGACCGAGCCAGGCTTGCTGTTTCTCCCAGTTTCCAGTCTTTATTCTGAACTAAGCCAACTGGCTATAGCTTCAGACAGATATGCCAACGGTATCAATCTACTCGTCTTATTTTCCACCAAAGAGCAAACAAGCATATTTCTTATTTCTCATCTTAATTAGAAAAAATACTTTCCTGTGATTATTGGACATCATCAAATATTATTTTGTGTAAACATCACTATGGTGCGGTTTGGAAACTCTTCCTCTGTCCATCAGCACAAGCAACAAAACCACCAAGTTGCCATCACCTCTTGGCTTTCGGGGCAGTTTCTCATAAAAGCGTGCATTATAAATACTCCAAGAAGACTAGTTATATTTATGCCAAAGCCACAGGTCATGGAGAAGAAATGCAGATTTACAGGAACTGTCTTTCATTTTAAATAAACACCCAGATGATAGCAGAGGGTTCGACACTTAAACTGGAAAACACCTACACAGCGTGCCCTGAGTTCAAGTGTTTCTAACGCTCCTTCTGTGCTCGGAGAAAGATACAGAGAGGGAGAGGGAGAGAGGGAGAGAAAGAATGGGAGGAAGAGGGAGAGAGCAGCATTTAACCTCAGAGGGTCAGACCGAAACTTCAGTTCTCTGTGATCAATAAGTCCAAGAAATACACACACCCACGCAGTGTTGTCACAATACACAAATGCACATTCCTAATGGGAACATACAAACTCAAAAACCTGAACACTTTGGCGTGAAACACACACAGACACACAGACACAGACACAGACACAGACACAGACACAGACACACACACACACACACACACACACACACACACACACACACACACACACACACACACACACACACACACACACACACACACACACACACACACACACACACACACACACACACACTGTGGAAGAGCTGGCCTCAGCTGTGCTCTCCTCTCGAGCGCGGCACTAACTGACGGCTAATCGATTAGTGCTTGGTGACCTCTGACCCCGCTAGCTTCCTGTCTGACAGATTACACCTCCGCAGTTCCATAGGACTGCATTCGCCTACCTCTGTGTGTGTGTGTGTGTTTGTGTGCATGAGTGTGTGAGTGTGCGTGCTTGTGTGTGTCTCAGCTTTGCACTTTTTAGCTGCACAACAGAGCAGAAATAACAATAACATGTCTCAGAAAGGACAGTCCATTTCACATGAACATGTATGTTATACTACTGAATGTGTGTAAGTGTGTGTGTAAGTGTGTGTGTATGTGTGTGTGTGTGTGTGTGTGTGTGTGTGTGTGTGTGTGTGTGTGTGTTGGGGGATATGTTTTTTGTCTATGGCTGTGCAAAACAGTGTTTGTTGTTGTTTAGGCGTGTGCTTTGTGTTACTATGGCGACACAGACGGTGTGCAGATCAGGCAGCTCATTGTGGGTGGGAGTGGTGATGCATTTGTATGTGTGTGTGTGTGTGTGTGTGTGTGTGTGTGTGTGTGTGTGTGTGTGTGTGTGTGTGTGTGTGTGTGTGTGTGTGTGTGTGTTAGAAGGTAGATAACAATGCCACTCTCAGCAGGACACTGGTGCTCTCTTCCTGGCCTGCTCTGCACGGGAAACACCGCCCCAACACACACACATGCACACACAGATATTTATACCTGTATGGGTTACAATGACTTCACCAGCTCGCCCTGCACAGTCCTAACAAAGGGAAACAAGACCTCATTGTGGACTAGTGTCCCCCACCACGCAGACACACACACACACACACATACACACAGGAGTGTAGTGCTTGCAGACTCAGCCGTCCGTTAGATCAGACAAGGTTAGCATTTTTATTCCGACACGGCTATTAATAATGAAATGATGCATGGCTGGCATATTTTCACTCTCCTCTCCTCTCCTCTCCTCTCCTCAAATTCCTTTTTACAGTTGTACAAACTCTCTTACAGTAGGTAAACACACTCTTGCTCGGCTCCCAAAACACCTCAACCACCAGCTCACTTTGTGGTAAGGGGAAAATTTCCCTTCCCATCAGTGTGTGTGTGTGTTTGTGTAGTCTGCAGGGAGTTTCCAGATCAACTAAATGTGTTTGCTTTTTAATGACAGAGCTTAAGATATTCACAAACACATGCACACACACCACCACCAACCACCTATCGTGAATGAGCTGCTCTGTACTTTTCCCCTTAATACCGTGTGTGTGTGTGTGTGTGTGTGTGATAGAGAGAGAGAGAGAGAGAGAGAGAAAGAGAGAGAGAGAGAGAGAGAGAGAGAGAGAGAGAGGAGAGACTAATGGCTGTCCAGTAATGGGTGCATAGTGAGAGAGATTTCTGTGTGTAGGTACACAGAGGCTTCTAACCACAGTCTCATCGTCCAACAAGGAGGTTATCCATATAAAACACACACAAACACACAGACACACACACACACAGACACACACACACACACACACACACACACACACACACACACACACACACACACACACACACACACACACACACACACACACACACACACACACACACACACACACACACACACACACACACACACACACACACACACACACACACACACACACACACACACACACACACATCAGCTAATTTTGTTAGATTGCCAGTGAAGTCCTCCAGTCCAATTGTAGGGTAGACAATCACTCACTGAGTCAGTCAGTCAGTAAGTTTGTTGATCAATCACACAAGTCGGTAAATCTGTCAGTCAGTAGGTTAATTAGTCAGTCAGCTAATTAGTCAGTTAACTAAATGGAAATGATTGATATATATATTTATACAACCATTTCTCCTGTTCCACACTGCCTACAGTACATGATACAAAATCCACTAAACTGTAATACTTGGCTTGAAATGATTTCTGATGCACAGTGCCAGGTCTATAAATCCGTGGAGCGCTGTACCATAGCCTGGTTGCAGACCTCTGATACACTGCACACATATCCCAGTTTTTCAAATAGGTCTGTTTTTTTGTGCTTTTTGGTGGCTGTTTCCATGGGTGAAAGAACTGGGCCAATCAGAGGTTTTGGAGGCAGGATTAAGAATGACGGTGGTGGTGGACTGACTGACATTGAGCCATGTCTATAGCGAGACTAATAAAAAGAATAATCATATTGGTAGTCACATTTATGGTGGATTTGAGGCTTTGTCACATAAAATAAATAAAACATTGTTGAGTTGCCACATGAAAATGGCTGTTGTCATGAATTTGTTTTTAAATCTAATGCATAGTAATTTGTGTGTATTCCTGGTATTTATTTTGTGGGTATTCAATATATTAAAAGCAGGTGATGTAGTATAAGACACAAGGACTATAGTATAAAACACGAGACTTTGACCCAGGTGAGCGAGGTGCGCTTCCTGTTGCCTGTTTCCATTCGCGGTTTCGTAAGATATCATACAAAGTTTTGTGCACAACTTTTCGTACGATATCATACAAGCCTGTTCATGAGAATGCGTTGACTAATAGTCTTGCACTGACAGACCAATCTGCACAGTGCTATGTCAGCGCTGGAAAAAGGTTTGGCTGCAGGAGCTAACATTCTGCTACAGGAGAATAATGTGTTTGGCTTGTTTGTATTTCTTTAAACCAATCATAACTGGTTTTGAGGCCGCTCTAGGCTCCGGTTCCAGCGATCGTGATCTTGTGAAACAGATAGCGGAGATCGTGGAAGGGGAGGAGAATTTCGTCTGAAATAGGTGGTCAATGGTAGGCTTTATCCCAACAGTCTTTCAACCCAATTATGCAAGAAGCAACTCATATTTACATTTGTTGTCAGGCAGCCACCTCTAGCAGCCGTAGAAACTATGATAGGAGCAGAGGAGGAAGTCAGATGACATAGTATAACAGCCCCAAAGTCCACATAGAGAGGAAGGTTATGGTGGATGGACAGGTCAAACAAACACAGGACGTTCACCCAGGAGACTGGTGTTTGTAACCTGTGTGAAACCAAATGTCGACATTTACTTTTTCTTCTTTGAAAAAGTTCTTTGTTACAGACCTAAGTCCATAATGCAGCTACGTCCATGACTCATTTTAAGCCAATCCATGATCTTTTCCTGACCTTAACCAAGTGTTTTGTTGATTAAACTGAAGTATTTCCTTTTCACAACATTACTGTTTCACAACCTTTAAATAGAACGGTCACGTGATTTAAACTGCCACT